>NC_048583.1:0-169099 GCF_013265735.2 Oncorhynchus mykiss | reverse complement strand
TCCACCCTGTGGTCTTCCAGAAGTTCAAATCCATGAGGTACACGGTGGGGTCGGTGACAATGGTCCAAAGAGATGTAGCAGCGTTCACCTGTTTTTGACACTACCTCCCTGAGTTCCTGTTTCTGGATACAACATCCTCTTGGTGATAGTTGATCTGTTCTCCATCCTCCCCATCTTGAAGTCCCCAAGTCCGGGCAGGGAGAGATGGAGAGAAGAGGAGATTAAGGGGAGAAGGAGAGTGGACTCAGCGGAGAATGTGCCTGCTCCCATTCATCATCATGTACTTTCCCAGGGCTCCGGGTGACGTTTCCATCTCGCACTACATGAAGTTTCCTCTAGGTACAGATCTAGGATCAGCTTCCACCCCCCAATCATACCCTAACCGTTATTGGAGAATGTGCTAAACTGACCCAAGGTTAGTGTTTAGGAGCAACTTTAACCTCCTGCCACAGCAGTCTAGATCAGAGCTGTTCAATGTCTGTCCTGGAAGGACTAAACACTTCTGGTTTTCATCCTCTCCTTCTTCTAATAAGGGACTATTTCAGACCTGGGACACCAGTTGAGTGCAATTACCTTTCAGTCTTCCAGGACCAGAATTGAACAGCCCTGGTCTAGAGCACAGTTCCACGTATTTAAAATAGACCAATAGTAGTGTTGAAACCAGGTCTGTTGAGATGCTGTGTCTAACCTCTAATCAGGGGCCCATCTAGAGCAGATAGAAACTGAAGATGTTCATCTTTAATCTTTGATTGTAAATCACTTCTGATCTGATTTTATCATCTTGTTTTATCCTCCTTATAAGAAACACAACCCAATTTTTCATTTGTGTTTCACAGTAGTTTGTTACCCAAATGATTTCCCTTTATTACTCTTCCTCAAAACAAAACTTTTTCTAACTGCTCACTTGTTATTTGGAGTGAAATGTGTTTTAGTTTATTATTATTTGTAGGTTTTAAGAGGGTCTTGACTGACCAAGTTGTCATGTACCTGCTTTAAACCAACAGTGCATCTTATTTGCCTATAAACTGACACTCCTCTTGTTGGTGCTCTAGTCGGCGTCTGAAATGGCACCCTATACCCTATATAGTGCACTTCTTTTGACCAGTGCACATAGTGAATATGATGCCATTTTGGATGCACGTGTCTCTCAGGTGTGGCAGAGCAGGACAGGGTTGGCAGAGATTTGTATATGCAGTAGTAGCTCCAGCACCACAGACACAACCACACCACACCCCCAGGAGAGAGGGACGCTGCGTCATTACAGGTTAGCAAAACCTTTGGTTTTTATCAGTTTATGGAGCTTGTGGCCAAATACATTAGATTTGAAATATGTGAAATATTGGCAATTTATGCAGATTTATTGACACATTTCATATTTCATCAGGTTTACTCAAGTGACCATCTCTATTGCATATATTACCTACAAAGGATTGTAAAGAGAGTATCTTTCTTAATTTAGCTCCATCAGGTTTTTTGCTGTCTATGGTACTCAGCATTTTACATTTATTTTTCAACCAGCAGAATGACTTAACACCCTATTGGTCCAAAAAGCTTCTGAACAGCTTCTACCCCCAAGCCATAAGACTGCTGAAGAGCTAATCAAATGGCTACCCAGACTCGCTACTGTTATTTTATTGTTGCTCTTTAATTATTTGTTATTTTTCTATTTTTTCTAAAAAAAAAAAATGTAAAAAAAAATATTTAGTAAATAGTTTTTTAGCAATTATTTTTCTTAAAACTGCATTGTTGGTTATTAAGGGCTCCTTTCTAGAGAGTTTATCCTAGCCACTGTGCTTCTAGACCTGCATTGCTTGCTGTTTGGGGTTTTAGGCTGGGTTTCTGTACAGCACTTTGAGATATCAGCTGATGTACGAAGGGCTATATAAATACATTTGATTTGATTTGATTGATTTGGCTAGTAAGGCTTGCTTTCTTGTAAGTAAGCATTTCAATGTAAGCTCTACACCTGTTGTATTCGGCGCTTGCGATGAATATAATTTGATTTGATTATATATTGCAGTGGTTATAGAAGGATTATATGTGCATATATAATATGAATAAAGACTGATATTATAGCGAAAATAAATACTTTGCATGATACTGTTTCTTGATTATGATTATCTCTCTCTCTCTCTCTCTCTCTCTCTCTCTCCCTGTTTATGTCTCTCTCACTCTCTCCCTCTCTCTCTCTCTCTCTGTCTCTCTCTCTCTCTCTCTCTCTCTCTCTCTCTCTCTCTCTCTCTCCCTGTTATTCTCTCTCACTCTCACCTCTCCTCCCCTCTCTCTCTCTCTCTCTCTGCCTCTCTCTCTCTCTCCCTGTTTATGTCTCTCTCTCTCTCTCCCTCTCTCTCTCTCTCCTCTCTCTCTCTCTCTCTCTCCCTGTTTATGTCTCTCTCTCTCTCTCTCTCTCTCTCTCTCTCTCTCTCTCTTTCTCACTCTCTCGCTCTTTCACTCTCTATCCCCATCCCTCTATCTCTCTCTCCCTCTCCCTCTCTCTCTCTCTCTTTGGCTCTTTCCTTACAGATCCCAAGAATTACAGTTTCACGCATCATTAAGATGAAAGTATATGAAGTCAATGATACGTCCAACGCTCCTCCGATCGCCCTCATTGATCCGGGTGTACAGTGTGTGAATGTGGCACATTATATCCCCATGCTTACTGCTTCCTTTTCAATCAACATCATCCTGGGTCTCCAACCAATGTCTACATCCTCTGGCTGATACTGACTGGAGCTGGAGGGACGATGGCCTCAGAGTTCTTCTCTCTCACCTGACCGTGTCTGAGATCCTCTTCTGCTTCTTTAATACCGTCAGCGTGGCTGGTCTCTACATCCAGTCTGGTTTTGTCCGCAAAGCTTCTCATTTTTCTTTTGGGTTCCTTTTCTCTGGTCGTCCCCTGTTCCAGTGCTGTATCTGTTTAGAGCGCTACCTGGCGGTGGTCCACCCTGTGGTCTTCCTGAAGTACAAACCCCTGAGATACAGGGTGGGGTGTTGTAGTGTTGTCTGGCTGATGGTTCTTGGTCTTGCTGTCTATGTTTGTTTGAGTTGTTTTCACCACCTTTTGTTTACTCTCTCTTTGTCCAGACAATGATCTATTTTTCTCTGATGTCATTCTGCTGCCTCTCAGTTCTCTGGGCTCTGAAACGTCCAGGGCCGGGGGATGGGGACAGGGAGGGGACAAACAGCATTAAGATGAAGGCCTTTAAGATCATTTTGATTATCCTGGTGTATGCTGTGGTGTCTCAACTCCCAGTGGCATTGATGGCTCAGACTCAAAGTTACATTTCATGTATAGAGTTTTTTTCAGGAACGGCCATTTGTTTCTGCCTCCATGTGATCTCTGGGTTTGTGCAGCCCCTCCTCTACCTCCACAGGGTTGGAAAGCTGCCCTGTATCAGAGGACTCTAAGATAAAAAGTTAAATCGCTTCACCCCATTAGTGCCTTAAAGAATGTACGATATGTCATTATATTTATGTTTTTCCATAATCAATTGTGAATTGAAATGTATGATTTTTTCCTAAACTGATTTTATTGTTTTCCAATGCCTGATGTTTGAATGCATTTCCAATGTAATCAGGGGCCTAAAAAGCAGGGGTTGGAACCAGTTCATAGAACAGAACAGAAGAATGAGAAAGTTTTCGAGGAGCAGAGTCCAAACCGGGAACGAAACTGATCTATACTGTTCTAGAACAGAAACATTATTTTAAAAAGCATGAGAACTGATTAATAATGCTCTTTTACATTCCAGGATTATTTTTTTATGTCCGCAAAAACGCTCTCAAAGCGCTTTTACAAATCCCTGATTTTGTCACTCAGAAACATATTACAGTGTTTACCTGACTTCCATCTGAAAATACTTGCCAGTGAGTGTGTAGGCAAGCTGCCCTACCCCTTCTGAAGCATAGTTTAGTAGTTTCCTGAAGTTACAAACATATTTGCAAATAAGGGAGAGAGATTTTAAATTAGAGAAATGGATTCACATTTTCAATGCTAGTTAAGTGGTTAAGCGTGGTTAAGTGGGGCGACTGCACAATTGGCCTAGGGTCGTCCGGGTTAGGGAGGGCTTGGCCGATAGGGATGTCCTTGTCTCATCGCGCACCAACGACTCCTGTGGGGGGCCGGGCGCAGTGCGAGCAAACCAAGGTTGCCAGGTGCACGGTGTTTCCTCCGACACATTGGCGTGGCTGGCTTCTGGGTTGGATGCGGGCTGTGTTAAGAAGCAGTGCGGTTGTGTATCGGAGGACGCATGACTTTCAACCTTCGTCTCTCCCGAGCCCGTACGGGAGTTGTAGCGATGAGACAAGATAGTAACTACCAAAAACAATTGGATACCACGAAATTGGGGAGAAAAAGGGGTAAAAATAAGTTCAAAGACATTCACAGTTCCTTCATAGAAGCCTCTCCTCCATAGGTGTAATTCTGTGGGTCTATTTCAGATAATGCATGTCTTAGCTAAAAGAAGCACAGAGCTTCAAGCCAAGCTTCCTCCTGCTCCACCCTTTTTCACTCTCTCCACACCTGCAAAATTTCAGACGCATCTCACGCCTCACACACCTTTGTCCAATGCATGTAAAAAAAAAAAAATCCCGCTCCATAGCAAGCTGCTCTATCCGCACTGATTGGTTAAGTCATTTAATGAATAAAAAACAAATACAAATCAGAGGTTTTGAAAAGTAAATAACTTTTTTTTTTTCAAACCGGTTCAGAACTTTATTTTGATGGTCAGAAAAGAGGAACAGGAACAAAAAAATGATGATTCTATTCAGAACTAAACAATTGGAAAATTATTTTGGTACCAACCCCTGCTAGGAAATGATGGTTGGATTCCTCCCGCTGTATATTTTGTTTTGATAATATTGGGTCATTTAGTTTATGTATTCACACAGTGTAAACCAGCCCAAGTCCATAATTAGATATATAGGCCGAGCTTCAAACCGATCTAGCAGGTAGACAATGCAGCTTTAAAAGGCAACCTAACCGTGTTCATGGAGATGGTATTCAAGGTAAACACTGCACATTTCGGCTCAATTGGAAATTACCTTTAAATGTCAATAGCGCTACAGCATGGTTTCACATTCAGCTGGCTAATGCAGAAAGATTTTGTGTTTTCTCTTGAAATGATGGATAATGATCGTGCTTGAAAGTTCAAATGTAAATATTGTTGGGTTGATGGGATTAAATACATTATTAATAATGTCAGGTGTGGTCCATTAAGTGAGGTGATGAGCAGCATCAGTTTACAGACAGGAGCAACACAGGTGTTTTAGTGGTGGTGTAAACCTGATCCTAAGCTCGATCTTAAGACTGATAGACCTAAAGTAGACATCTCCTCTGCCGGCTCTACGGCCACAACTGTTGGTAAGGACAGACTGTGGGAACTACGATCTCTGGTTGACAGGACTCACTGTCCCAGTCAGGATTAAAGGTGGAGACATGGACAGGGTTGATAATAAACAGGAGAACTCACTGTCTCAGTCAATATTAAAGGTTGAGAAGGGACAGGAGTCGATACTAAACAGGATGACTCGCTGTCTCAGTCAGTATTAAAGGTTTAGAAGGGACAGGGGTCGATACTAAACAGGAGGACTCACTGTCTCAGTCAGGAGTGTTTCTTATAGGACAAGTCCAGGTCGTCCCTCCCTTATTCAGTCCATTCACTTCCAATTGGCACCTAATGAACATGACCCTGATCTGCCCTTTATTCATAGGTAACTTGCCTATGCCTTGCCACAGGAGTAAAAAGCTTGAGATATTGCTTGAGATTTTGCTTGAGATATGGTAGCCAGCCCACTGCATTTGCATAGTAGTAGTTGATAAGTGGTCCATGATTGGTAACCTGGTTTACATAGATTTGTAGTTGTGGTCATTGTAGATGGGTGGTTGTGGTGAGATTAGAGAACCAGTTGTATTGTAGATATGGTAACCAGTAGATGACTAGATGTTAAACTGTGGTAGAGGAGAACTCAGACAAATCAAATGGTGGTACATTCTTAGAAAAAAAAGAAGAACTTTGAATCTCCGCGAACGTAGAACCATAGGGGAACCCTTTTTGGTGATGGGTAGAACCCTCTATGTAAGGTTCTTCAAATAACCCCCCTTCAAAAAACTGGTTTTGCTTTGTCATTATTTTGTGTAGATTGATGAGAAGATGAAAAAATGATGATTTTTAGAATAAGGCTGTAACGTAACAAAATGTGGAAAAAGTGAAGGGGTCTGAATACTATCCGAATGCACTGTATAAGAAAAATCAGGAAAGTATTTCCATCATAGTGTAAGAAAAATGTTTAAACCCCTAGAGTCGATTTCCGCGGCAAACGAAAATCTAATCTAATATACTAAATATATTTGTAATTTAAAAACAAATCCCTTTCAAAATCTTAAACTAGAGTTATCTGTTTGTTTTTTTGACTATCTGTTGAATTGTTTTAAGAAGGCCATAGCAAGGATCATTAGGCTATTTGATTTGGAATTTTAAGAAGTAATTGAAAAATCTATACAATTATTTGATGAAACATTGAATTTGTCCTTACTGTCATTAACTGGTACGGAGGAACCTTCAGAGGAGTCTAATGAGGCGGTGGATGTCCTAGAGCAAAACAACCAGGATGTACGTGTTCGTGAGAGACTTACCTTTCCACATATTAGTGTGTAGCCCAAACTGTTCGGATGCTACAGACAGAAGTTGGCAGATCGGATGTACTGACTTCAGACAAGTCCTGCATGTGTGGGGGTCGTAAAGCAAAACAGAGAACACCATTGTGTTCATGAGAGTCCCATCTTTTCATAGAGGGGTCAATATTATTTAGGCCAAACCGTTCTGACGCTATAGATTCTATTTTCTCGATGTCTGACAAACACAGCTCTAGCTCTACCACCTTTCACCACAGATGCAGAAGTACGACATCAATGGATTGAGAGCCATACAATGCAACAACCAAAAACAGTTTTCTCTATTTCAAACTGACGGATTGTGATGGGGATTGTTTTATTATGCTAATTAGATGTCCACGGGGCCACAGGGAATTCACTCTAGGGGGTAAAATCTTGCACTATGATTTTTTACATTCAAAGCAACTGGGAAAAACCCATGTCAGGCATTAATGTCACCTTAGCTTGCAACATAACATCTGAGTGATAGGAAGCACGAGCACCAATCAGCCTACACCATGGTGCACACACCCGTCATCACTATGAATACTAGAGTAGACGTGTCAACACATGATTGCTGTCTGACCGCACACAAATACGATTTGCTCAATAGTAACTTACTGTTGGGACAGTCAGTATTCCAAAACTGATTTGAAAACAAAACTGATTTGAGAATTAAGGCCTGAAGTGTGAACAACGATTCACAAAACCTCCTCAATCAATCATAGACTGTGTATGGCTATTAGGTCCTGACAAACACAATCATTTGCATAGGTGTAATGACCTGCTGCACCTGTTCGTGACTCACAGGTGTTCAAGCTGGGACTAATAGACCTGACTTGTGTTCAGGACACACCACATGAAAAACGGGTTAAAAAAACTAAGATGATCATTGTTATTGGATAAGGATAGAAAGTACCTCCTCCATTTCCATCAGTTTTGCCCCTGTTATGTTGTGTCTGTTATGTATGACTCAGCATTCAGTTCTTGATGGACACAGACTTTCCAGGAGACAGAAGAGCTTCAAGGTTTGAAATTGTTATTTTTCCTCTTCAAAATCAGAATTGTTGTTGTAGAAGAAGTATTAAGTTCACTTCTGAGGTTTTCCCTTTAGTTTTCAGTACTGGAATTCAACAATGTTTCATAGCAGAAAAAAATTGATATGGCATAATTTATAAATTTTTGTCATGAAAATCTTACAGGAATTTGAGGAAACACCTTAAAAGGCTATTTAAATGTGCTGGTTATTGTATGATTGATAGTTAATTTAATGCATTTTATCCCTCTCTCTTTCTCTCTCTCTCTCTCTCTCTCTCTCTCTCTCTCTCTCTCTCTCTCTCTCTGTCTCTCTCTCTTTCACTCACTCTCATTCGCTCTCTTTCTTCCTTCCACAGTGATGTTGGGACATCAAAGCTGGTACTTCCAAACTGAGCTTTGTAAAAAACCTATTTCAACCAGTCCTCTGTCCTCTCTGGCTGTGTGGAATACGCTTCCTCTATCAGCACTGCAATGCTGTCAACCTCATCCTCAATCGTCCCACGTCCTGTGGCTGAAGCGAGTGGACGATGGCCTCAGAGATCTTCTCTCTCAACCTGGCTGTATCTGAGATCCTCTACTTGCCTGTGTTCTGTCTTCTTCGTTGTCTACATACACCTCCCTATTCCCTCTCTCCTAGTCTCTCCTCTGGTCGGACCCTGTTCCAGTGCTGTATATGTTTTGAACACTACCTGGCGGTGGTCCATCCTGTGGTCTTCCTGAAGTACAAACTCCTCAGATACAAGGTGGCATGTCCTGGGTTAGTCTGGTTGGTTCTGGGTTAGTCTGGTTGGTTGTAATCATGTTCTGTCAAAGAGCCTAAATGTTATATATTATGCGCCTGTGGGTGAAATAGTGGTCTTATTTTAATTTATGTTATTCTGCTGCCTCTGTTTTCAGGGGCCGCCCATGCATGGCACAAGAAATCAGGTGAGAAGCACTTTTTTTTTAGAACAGTTCAATGCACAACCATTGGACATGGGGAGGAGAGGAGACAACAGAGAATGGTACCACACCAGACACAAACATACAATTTTGCTGTATTCCCAAAAACCATATTGAACCATCAGAAGTCTCCCTCCTGCATCGTGGTCTGTCTTTTGTTCCAATTAATGACTTTCAGAAATGTTTCAGAAATATCAGATTACGGGAGTGATGGTTTGACTTCCCTTCCTGTAGATTTTGTTTTGTTCATTTTTATTATTGAGATCTAGGTCTCATTTGCAAATGTGCCTGGGAATAATACAGAAATGTAAACACAAAAATATATTCTATTAACAATCAAATAAAACAAACACATGTATCAATGTAAAAATCCCTTGACTTTCTCCTAACTGACCCAGAGACAACAACACATTGGAGATTATTCCACATGACAGGGTCCTGGTAGGAAAAGGTAGATTTACACAACTCTGTGGATACACGTGGAGTCTCCATCATTAACGAACCCTGTCATTGTTGTAATCAGAGTTTCTATATTTCAACAATGATGTTAGTAAATTGGTAGTTTTTTGAGTAAGGCTTTATAAACAAAAACAGAATAATGAAGTGACCTACAGTTGAAGTCGGAAGTTTACATACACCTTAGTCAAAAACATTTAAACTCAGTTTTTCACAAATCCTGACATTTAATCCTAGTAAAAATGACCTGTCTCAGTCTTAGTTCAGTTAGTGTCACAACTTTATTTTAAGAATGTGACATGTCAGAATAATAGTAGAGAGAATTAATTATTTCAGCTTTTATTTCTTTCATCACATTCCCAGTGGTCAGAAGTTTACATACACTCAATTAGTATTTTGTAGCATTGCCTTTAAATTGTTTAACTTGGGTCAAAACGGTTTGGGTAGCCCTCCCCAAGCTTCCCACAATAAGTTGGGTGAATGTTGGCCCATTCCTCCTGACAGCTGGTGTAAATGAGTCGGGTTTGTAGGCCTCCTTGCTTGCACACGCTTTTTCAGTTCTGCCCACACGTTTTCTGTAGGCTTGAGGTCAGGGCATTGTGATGGCCACTCAAATATCTTGACTTTGTTGTCCATTTTGCCACAACTTTGGAAGTATGCTTGGGGTTATTTTCCATTTGGAAGACCCATTTGCGAACCAAGCTTTAACTTCCTGACTGATGTCTTGATATGTTGCTTTAATATATCCACATAATTTTCCTTTCCTCATGATGCCATCTATTTTGTGAAGTGCTCCAGTCGCTCCTGCAGCAAAGCACCCCACAACATGATGCTGCCACCTCCGTGCTTCACAGTTGGGATGGTGTTCTTCGGCTTGCAAGCCTCCCCTTTTTCCTCCAAACATAATGATTCAATCATTATGGACAAACAGTTCAATTTTTGTTTCATCAGACCAGAGGACATTCATCCAAAAAGTATGATCTTTGTCCCCATGTGCATAGTCTGGCTTTTTTATGGAGGTTTTGGAGCAGTGGCTTCTTCTTTGCTGAGCAAATCAAATCAAATCAAATTTTATTTGTCACATACACATGGTTAGCAGATGTTAATGCGAGTGTAGCGAAATGCTTGTGCTTCTAGTTCCGACAATGCAGTAATAACAAGTAATCTAACTAACAATTCCAAAACTACTGTCTTGTACACAGTGTAAGGGGATAAAGAATATGTACATAAGGATATATGAATGAGTGATGGTACAGAGCAGCATAGGCAAGATACAGTAGATGGTATCGGGTACAGTATGTACAAATGAGATGAGTATGTAAACAAAGTGGCATAGTATAGTATAAAGTGGCTAGTGATACATGTATTACATAAGGATACCGTCGATGATATAGAGTACAGTATATACGTATGCATATGAGATGAATAATGTAGGGTAAGTAACATTTATATAAGGTAGCATTGTTTAAAGTGGCTAGTGATATATTTACATCATTTCCCATCAATTCCCATTATTAAAGTGGCTGGAGTTGAGTCAGTGTCAGTGTGTTGGCAGCAGCCACTCAGTGTTAGTGGTGGCTGTTTAACAGTCTGATGGCCTTGAGATAGAAGCTGTTTTTCAGTCTCTCGGTCCCAGCTTTGATGCACCTGTACTGACCTCGCCTTCTGGATGATAGCGGGGTGAACAGGCAGTGGCTCGGGTGGTTGATGTCCTTGATGATCTTTATGGCCTTCCTGTGACATCGGGTGGTGTAGGTGTCCTGGAGGGCAGGTAGTTTGCCCCCGGTGATGCGTTGTGCAGACCTCACTACCCTCTGGAGAGCCTTACGGTTGAGGGCGGTGCAGTTGCCATACCAGGCGGTGATACAGCCCGCCAGGATGCTCTCGATTGTGCATCTGTAGAAGTTTGTGAGTGCTTTTGGTGACAAGCCGAATTTCTTCAGCCTCCTGAGGTTGAAGAGGCGCTGCTGCGCCTTCTTCACGATGCTGTCTGTGTGAGTGGACCAATTCAGTTTGTCTGTGATGTGTATGCCGAGGAACTTAAAACTTGCTACCCTCTCCACTACTGTTCCATCGATGTGGATAGGGGGGTGTTCCCTCTGCTGTTTCCTGAAGTCCACAATCATCTCCTTAGTTTTGTTGACGTTGAGTGTGAGGTTGTTTTCCTGACACCACACTCCGAGGGCCCTCACCTCCTCCCTGTAGGCCGTCTCATCGTTGTTGGTAATCAAGCCTACCACTGTTGTGTCGTCCGCAAACTTGATGATTGAGTTGGAGGCGTGCGTGGCCACGCAGTCGTGGGTGAACAGGGAGTACAGGAGAGGGCTCAGAACGCAACCTTGTGGGGCCCCAGTGTTGAGGATCAGCGGGGAGGAGATGTTGTTGCCTACCCTCACCACCTGGGGGCGGCCCGTCAGGAAGTCCAGTACCCAGTTGCACAGGGCGGGGTCGAGACCCAGGGTCTCGAGCTTGATGACGAGCTTGGAGGGTACTATGGTGTTGAATGCCGAGCTGTAGTCGATGAACAGCATTCTCACATAGGTATTCCTCTTGTCCAGATGGGTTAGGGCAGTGTGCAGTGTGGTTGAGATTGCATCGTCTGTGGACCTATTTGGGCGGTAAGCAAATTGGAGTGGGTCTAGGGTGTCAGGTAGGGTGGAGGTGATATGGTCCTTGACTAGTCTCTCAAAGCACTTCATGATGACGGATGTGAGTGCTACGGGGCGGTAGTCATTTAGCTCAGTTACCTTAGCTTTCTTGGGAACAGGAACAATGGTGGCCCTCTTGAAGCATGTGGGAACAGCAGACTGGTATAGGGATTGATTGAATATGTCCGTAAACACACCGGCCAGCTGGTCTGCGCATGCTCTGAGGGCGCGGCTGGGGATGCCATCTGGGCCTGCAGCCTTGCGAGGGTTAACACGTTTAAATGTCTTACTCACCTCGGCTGCAGTGAAGGAGAGACCGCATGTTTTCGTTGCAGGCCGTGTCAGTGGCACTGTATTGTCCTCAAAGCGGGCAAAAAAGTAATTTAGTCTGCCTGGGAGCAAGACATCCTGGTCCGTGACTGGGCTGGGTTTCTTCCTGTAGTCCGTGATTGACTGTAGACCCTGCCACATGCCTCTTGTGTCTGAGCCGTTGAATTGAGATTCTACTTTGTCTCTGTACTGGCGCTTAGCTTGTTTGATAGCCTTGCGGAGGGAATAGCTGCACTGTTTGTATTCGGTCATGTTACCAGACACCTTGCCCTGATTAAAAGCAGTGGTTCGCGCTTTCAGTTTCACACGAATGCTGCCATCAACCCACGGTTTCTGGTTAGGGAATGTTTTAATCGTTGCTATGGGAACGACATCTTCAACGCACGTTCTAATGAACTCGCACACCGAATCAGCGTATTCGTCAATGTTGTTATCTGACGCAATACGAAACATCTCCCAGTCCACGTGATGGAAGCAGTCTTGGAGTGTGGAGTCAGCTTGGTCGGACCAGCGTTGGACAGACCTCAGCGTGGGAGCCTCTTGTTTTAGTTTCTGTCTGTAGGCAGGGATCAACAAAATGGAGTCGTGGTCAGCTTTTCCGAAAGGGGGGCGGGGCAGGGCCTTATATGCGTCGCGGAAGTTAGAGTAACAATGGTCCAAGGTCTTTCCTCCCCTGGTTGCGCAATCGATATGCTGATAAAATTTGGGGAGTCTTGTTTTCAGATTAGCCTTGTTAAAATCCCCAGCTACAATGAATGCAGCCTCCGGATAAATTGTTTCCAGTTGTTTCCAGCAGCCTTTCAGGTTATGTCGATATAGGACTCGTTTTACTGTGGATATAGATACTTTTGTAACTGTTTCCTCCAGCATCTTCACAGGGTCCTTGTTGTTCTGGGACTGATCTTGTCATGTATTGTCATGTTGTGTCTTTCTGTCCTTTCCTTTCACCCTGTCTCCCTCTGCTGGTCGTATTAGGTTACCTTTTCTCCCCCGCTTTCCCCCAGCTGTTCCTTGTCTCCTCTTGACTACCTCGTCACCCCTTCTCCCACCTGTTCCCCTTTTCCCTCTGATTAGTCCCCTATATCTCTCTCTGTTTTTGTTCCTGTCCTTGTCGGATTCTTGTTTGTTGTGTTTCATGCCTGAGCCAGACTATCGTCATGTTTGCTGTAACCTTGTCCTGTCCTGTCGGAATCTGCCGGTCTATCTGAGCCTACCTATGTTTGGTTATTAAAGAAGCTCTGTTTAAGTTAGTTCGCTTTTGGGTCCTCATTCACTCACCGTAACAGAAGAATCCGACCAAGAATGGACCCAGCGACTTCGGATCCTCTCCACTCAGCCGTCGAGATCCAGGGAGCGATGCTAGGCAGACACGAGCAGGAATTGTCTGCTGCTCGACATGCCGTTGAGACCCTGGCCACCCAAGTCTCCAACCTCACAGAACAGGTTCACCATCTCCGCCTCGATCCACCGGCCACTTCCAGGGCTTTCGAATCTCCGGAGCCCAGAATCAATAACCCGCCGTGTTACTCTGGGGAGCCCACTGAATGCCGCTCGTTCCTCACCCAGTGTGATATTGTGTTTTCTCTCCAGCCCAACACTTACTCCAGGAGCACTGCTCGTGTCGCCTACGTCATATCTCTCCTTATTGGACGGGCTCGTGAGTGGGGCACGGCAATCTGGGAGGCAAGGGCTGAGTGTACTAACCAGTATCAGGACTTTAAGGAGGAGATGATACGGGTTTTTGATCGATCTGTTTTTGGGGAGGAGGCTTCCAGGGTCCTGTCTTCCCTATGTCAAGGTAATCGATCCATAACAGACTACTCTATTGAGTTTCGCACTCTTGCTGCCTCCAGTGGCTGGAACGAGCCGGCTTTGCTCGCTCGTTTTCTGGAGGGTCTCCGCGCAGAGGTAAAGGATGAGATTCTCTCCCGGGAGGTCCCTTCCAGCGTGGATTCCCTGATTGAACTCGCTATTCGCATTGAGCGACGGGTTGATCTTCGTCACCGAGCTCGTGGAAAGGAGCTCGCGCTCTCCGTTGCCCCCCTCTCCGCATCACTACCATCTTCCTCTGCCGGCTCGGGAGCTGAGCCTATGCAGCTGGGAGGTATCCGCATCTCGACTAAGGAGAGGGAACGGAGAATCACCAACCGCCTCTGTCTCTATTGCGGTTCTGCTGGTCATTTTGTCACTTCATGTCCAGTAAAAGCCAGAGCTCATCAGTAAGCGGAGGGCTACTGGTGAGCGCTACTACTCCTGTCTCTCCTTCAAGATCCTGCACTACCTTGTCGGTCCATCTACGCTGGACCGGTTCGTCAGCTTCCTGCAGTGCCTTAATAGACTCTGGGGCGGAGGGCTGTTTTATGGACGAGACCTGGGCTCGGGAACATGACATTCCTCTCAGACAGTTAAGGGAGTCCACGGCCTTGTTCGCCCTGGATGGTAGTCCTCTCCCCAGGATTCAGCGTGAGACGCTACCTTTAACCCTCACTGTTTCTGGTAATCATAGCGAAACCATTTCTTTTTTGATTTTTCGTTCACCTTTTACACCTGTTGTTTTGGGCCATCCCTGGCTAGTTTGTCATAATCCTTCCATTAATTGGTCTAGTAATTCTATCCTCTCCTGGAACGTCTCTTGTCATGTGAAATGTTTAATGTCTGCTATCCCTCCTGTTTCCTCTGTCTCTTCTTCACAGGAGGAGCCTGGTGATTTGACAGGGGTGCCGGAGGAATATCACGATCTGCGTACGGTGTTCAGTCGGTCCAGGGCCACCTCTCTTCCTCCACACCGGTCGTATGATTGTAGTATTGATCTCCTTCCGGGAACCACTCCCCCCCGGGGTAGACTATACTCTCTGTCGGCTCCCGAACGTAAGGCTCTCGAAGATTATTTGTCTGTAGCTCTTGACGCCGGTACCATAGTCCCCTCCTCCTCTCCCGCCGGAGCGGGGGTTTTTTTTGTCAAGAAGAAGGACGGGTCTCTGCGCCCCTGCATAGATTATCGAGGGCTGAATGACATAACAGTGAAGAATCGTTATCCGCTTCCTCTTATGTCTTCAGCCTTCGAGATCCTGCAGGGAGCCAGGTTTTTCACTAAGTTGGACCTTCGTAACGCTTACCATCTCGTGCGCATCAGGGAGGGGGACGAGTGGAAGACGGCGTTTAACACTCCGTTAGGGCACTTTGAATACCGGGTTCTTCCTTTCGGCCTCGCTAACGCTCCAGCTGTCTTTCAGGCATTAGTCAATGATGTCCTGAGAGACATGCTGAACATCTTTGTTTTCGTTTACCTTGACGATATCCTGATTTTTTCACCGTCACTCCAGATTCATGTTCAGCACGTTCGACGTGTCCTCCAGCGCCTTTTAGAGAATTGTCTTTTTGTGAAGGCTGAGAAGTGCACTTTTCATGCCTCCTCCGTCACATTTCTCGGTTCTGTTATTTCCGCTGAAGGCATTAAGATGGATCCCGCTAAGGTCCAAGCTGTCATTGATTGGCCCGCCCCTAAGTCACGCGTCGAGCTGCAGCGCTTTCTCGGCTTCGCGAACTTCTATCGTCGTTTCATCCGTAATTTCGGTCAGGTGGCAGCTCCTCTCACAGCCCTTACTTCTGTCAAGACGTGCTTTAAGTGGTCCGTTTCCGCCCAGGGAGCTTTTGATCTCCTCAAGAATCGTTTTACATCCGCTCCTATCCTTGTTACACCTGACGTCTCTAGACAGTTCGTTGTCGAGGTTGACGCGTCAGAGGTGGGCGTGGGAGCCATTCTTTCTCAGCGCTCCCTCTCTGACGACAAGGTCCACCCATGCGCGTATTTTTCTCATCGCCTGTCGCCGTCGGAACGTAACTATGATGTGGGAAACCGCGAACTGCTCGCCATCCGGTTAGCCCTAGGCGAATGGCGACAGTGGTTGGAGGGGGCGACCGTTCCTTTTGTCGTTTGGACTGACCATAGGAACCTTGAGTACATCCGTTCTGCCAAACGACTTAATGCGCGTCAGGCGCGTTGGGCGCTGTTTTTCGCTCGTTTCGAGTTTGTGATTTCTTATCGTCCGGGCTCTAAGAACACCAAGCCTGATGCTTTATCTCGTCTCTTCAGTTCTTCAGTAGCCTCCACTGACCCCGAGGGGATTCTCCCTGAGGGGCGTGTTGTCGGGTTGACTGTCTGGGGAATTGAGAGGCAGGTAAAGCAAGCGCTCACTCACACTCCGTCGCCGCGCGCTTGTCCTAGGAACCTTCTTTTCGTTCCCGTTCCTACTCGTCTGGCCGTTCTTCAGTGGGCTCACTCTGCCAAGTTAGCCGGCCACCCTGGCGTTCGGGGTACGCTTGCTTCCATTCGCCAGCGTTTTTGGTGGCCCACCCGGGAACATGACACGCGTCGTTTCGTGGCTGCTTGTTCGGTCTGCGCGCAGACTAAGTCCGGTAACTCCCCTCCTGCCGGCCGTCTCAGGCCGCTTCCCATTCCCTCTCGACCGTGGTCTCACATCGCCTTAGATTTTGTCACCGGACTGCCTTCGTCAGCGGGGAAGACTGTTATTCTTACGGTTGTCGATAGGTTCTCTAAGGCGGCTCATTTCATTCCCCTTGCTAAGCTTCCTTCTGCTAAAGAGACGGCACAAATCATCATCGAGAATGTTTTCAGAATTCATGGCCTTCCGTCAGACGTCGTTTCGGACAGAGGTCCGCAATTCACGTCTCAATTTTGGAGGGAGTTTTGCCGTTTGATTGGGGCTTCCGTCAGTCTCTCTTCCGGCTTTCACCCCCAGTCTAACGGTCAAGCAGAACGGGCCAATCAGACTATTGGTCGCATCTTACGCAGTCTTTCTTTTCGCAACCCTGCGTCTTGGTCAGAACAGCTCCCCTGGGCAGAATACGCCCACAACTCGCTTCCTTCGTCTGCGACCGGGCTATCTCCTTTTCAGAGTAGCCTCGGGTACCAGCCTCCGCTGTTCTCATCTCAGTTCGCCGAGTCCAGCGTCCCCTCCGCTCAGGCTTTTGTCCAACGTTGCGAGCGCACCTGGAAGAGGGTCAGGTCTGCACTTTGCCGTTATAGGACGCAGACTGTGAGGGCTGCTAATAAGCGTAGAACTAAGAGTCCTAGATATTGTCGCGGTCAGAGAGTTTGGCTCTCCACTCAGAACCTTCCCCTTAAGACGGCTTCCCCCCCCCCCCCCATCCTTGTCGAGGGCGCACCCATCTACAGGGTCCGCAGGATTTTGGACATGCGTCCTCGGGGCCGTGGTCACCAGTACCTCGTTGATTGGGAGGGGTACGGTCCTGAGGAGAGGAGTTGGGTTCCCTCTCGGGACGTGCTGGACCGTGCGCTGATCGAGGATTTCCTCCGTTGCCGCCAGGTTTCCTCCTCGAGTGCGCCAGGAGGCGCTCGGTGAGTGGGGGGGTACTGTCATGTATTGTCATGTTGTGTCTTTCTGTCCTTTCCTTTCACCCTGTCTCCCTCTGCTGGTCGTATTAGGTTACCTTTTCTCCCCCGCTTTCCCCCAGCTGTTCCTTGTCTCCTCTTGACTACCTCGTCACCCCTTCTCCCACCTGTTCCCCTTTTCCCTCTGATTAGTCCCCTATATCTCTCTCTGTTTTTGTTCCTGTCCTTGTCGGATTCTTGTTTGTTGTGTTTCATGCCTGAGCCAGACTATCGTCATGTTTGCTGTAACCTTGTCCTGTCCTGTCGGAATCTGCCGGTCTATCTGAGCCTACCTATGTTTGGTTATTAAAGAAGCTCTGTTTAAGTTAGTTCGCTTTTGGGTCCTCATTCACTCACCGTAACATCTGTACTTTTCGCACCAAAGTACGTTCATCTCTAGGAGACAGAACGCCTCTCCTTCCTGAGCGGTATGATGGCTGCATGGTCCCATGGTGTTTAACTTGCGTACTATTGTTTGTACAGATGAACGTGGTACCTTCAGGCGTTTGGAAATTGCTCCCAAGGATGAACCAGACTTGTGGAGGTCTACAATTTTTTTCTGATGTCTTGACTGATTTCTTTTGATTTTCCCATTATGTCAAGCAAAGAGGCACTGAGTTTGAAGGTAGGCCTTGAAATACAGCCAAAGATACACCTCCAATTGACTCAAATTGTGTCAATTAGTCTATCAGAAGCTTCTAAAGCCATGACATAATTTTCTGGAATTTTCCAAGCTATTTAGAGGCTCAGTCAATTTAGTGTATGTAAACTTCTGACCCACTGGATTTGTGATACAGTGAATTATAAGTGAAATAGTCTGTCTGTAAACAATTGTTGGAAAAATTACTTGTATTATGCACAAAGTAGATGTCCTAACCGACTTGCCAAAACTATAGTTTGTTCACAAGAAATTTGTGGAGTCGTTGAATAACGAGTTTGAATGACTCCAACATAAGTGGATGTAAACTTCTGACTTCAACTGTACGTGTTTATAGCGAGGTCCAACCAGCTTGATGATAAAGGATGCAGTGGTGAGTGTCTGTCAGATGTTTGACCTTGAAGTGCACTATTATAAATGGTGTCCAAGGGCTTCATAAC
The DNA here is from genome assembly GCF_013265735.2 of Oncorhynchus mykiss. Lineage (NCBI taxonomy): Eukaryota > Metazoa > Chordata > Actinopteri > Salmoniformes > Salmonidae > Oncorhynchus > Oncorhynchus mykiss. The sequence continues at coordinate 150,525 of NC_048583.1, read as the reverse complement.
CCTGTTAGCTGCATTCATGTATATAATATCACCATCATCTTTAACAGGAATGAATGAAGACTGAATGATCTGTTTTCTACTATTTAATGAAATGCAAGCCCTATTCCTACAGGAGAAGCCCAACTTAACTCTTAATTTCTTGACTAACTCGTCAACATCCTTTTTAAAACATACCTTTTCATCAATCCAGATGACCAGATATTTATAGGCGGCGACACGATCAATAAGGGCACCATCTGACGTGCTTATGCACAAATCATCAGTTACATTATTACATGATTAGGAAAATATCATGTACTTGGATTTACCAGCGTCTTGTACCAACTTCAGGTCAACTAAGGCTTTCCACAAGGTAGTAAAAGCAGACTGAAGAGTCCGAGCCTGAGCTGCCGTAGGGGCAGTAGCATATACAACAGTGTCAACAGTGTTAATATTGGGTCTGCAGGTTATGTACACAGAGAGTGTAAACCAGCCAAATAGCTTCTCAAATTGTCCATATTTTGAAAGAAAATTGTGATATAGGCCGGGACTTAAACAAATTGCGCTTGTAGACAATGCAGCTTTTAAAGGTAATGGGACCACGTTCGTGGAGATTGTATTCAAGGGAAATGCTGCACATGTCGGGTCATTAAATGTCAAGGGTAGTAAAGTATTGATTGAAGTGTGTCATTCTGTTTAAACTTTATAATGTACTTGTTGTAAATAGACCTAGTGTCATTCTTTTTAAACTTTATAGTGTACTTGTTGTAAATAGACCTAGTGTCATTCTGTTTAAACTTTATAGTGTACTTGTTGTAAATAGACCTAGTGTCATTCTGTTTAAACTTTAGCATGACATTTTATTGGCAGAGAGACCGGCAATTTAGCTGGTTAATACCGAAATAGACTGGCGCCAAACGTTTGCATGTGTTTCTCTTGAAATGATGAATGATAATTTTGCTTGAAAGTTACTATGAAGATATTGTTGGGTTGATGAGATTAAATACATCCTTAATTATGATCTCCCTGTCAGTCTGTCTTCTTTAAAGAGGACAATTAAAGAATATGTCTTTATATTTCTAATAAATAATAACAATAACTATAATAACAAATACAATTACATATATATTATATTTTTCCATTAAATCAATGGTCAGTTCCAGCTATAATGGTGTCATGACATTTACATTGAATTCTTCTGCCTTGACCACCATGTTGTGTAACTAGGGCCTGGAGTTTATCCTGACTTTTTGACCTGACCTGGTTTGGAGAAACTCGGAGCCCTATCCATCCATCCATAACACATTCTACACAGCACAGCATATTCTCTTCAACCATGCTAAATGTCACTTAGTGTTGTCATAACCAGTGGAAAACATTTGCATGTCAGGTGTGGTCCATGAAGTGAGGGGATGGGCAGCATCAGTTTACAGACCGGTGAAATACAGGTGTCTGAGTGGGGGTGGCTGAGGGTGATGGACAGCATCAGTTTACAGACCGGTGAAATACAGGTGTCTGAGTGGGAGTGGCTGAGGGTGATGGACAGCATCAGTTTACAGACCGGTGAAATACAGGTGTCTGAGTGGGAGTGGCTGAGGGTGATGGACAGCATCAGTTTACAGACCGGTGAAATACAGGTGTCTGAGTGGGAGTGGCTGAGGGTGATGGACAGCATCAGTTTACAGACCGGTGAAATACAGGTGTCTGAGTGGGGGTGGCTGAGGGTGATGGACAGCATCAGTTTACAGACCGGTGAAATACAGGTGTCTGAGTGGGAGTGGCTGAGGGTGATGGACAGCATCAGTTTACAGACCGGTGAAATACAGGTGTCTGAGTGGGGGTGGCTGAGGGTGATGGACAGCATCAGTTTACAGACCGGTGAAATACAGGTGTCTGAGTGGGAGTGGCTGAGGGTGATGGACAGCATCAGTTTACAGACCGCTGAAATACAGGTGTCTGAGTGGGAGTGGCTGAGGGTGATGGACAGCATCAGTTTACAGACCGGTGAAATACAGGTGTCTGAGTGGGAGTGGCTGAGGGTGATGGACAGCATCAGTTTACAGACCGGTGAAATACAGGTGTCTGAGTGGGAGTGGCTGAGGGTGATGGACAGCATCAGTTTACAGACCGGTGAAATACAGGTGTCTGAGTGGGAGTGGCTGAGGGTGATGGACAGCATCAGTTTACAGACCGGTGAAATACAGGTGTCTGAGTGGGAGTGGCTGAGGGTGATGGACAGCATCAGTTTACAGACCGGTGAAATACAGGTGTCTGAGTGGGGGTGGCTGAGGGTGATGGACAGCATCAGTTTACAGACCGGTGAAATACAGGTGTCTGAGTGGGGGTGGCTGAGGGTGATGGACAGCATCAGTTTACAGACCGGTGAAATACAGGTGTCTGAGTGGGAGTGGCTGAGGGTGATGGACAGCATCAGTTTACAGACCGGTGAAATACAGGTGTCTGAGTGGGGGTGGCTGAGGGTGATGGACAGCATCAGTTTACAGACCGGTGAAATACAGGTGTCTGAGTGGGAGTGGCTGAGGGTGATGGACAGCATCAGTTTACAGACCAGTGAAATACAGGTGTCTGAGTGGGGGTGGCTGAGGGTGATGGACAGCATCAGTTTACAGACCGGTGAAATACAGGTGTCTGAGTGGGAGTGGCTGAGGGTGATGGACAGCATCAGTTTACAGACCGGTGAAATACAGGTGTCTGAGTGGGAGTGGCTGAGGGTGATGGACAGCATCAGTTTACAGACCGGTGAAATACAGGTGTCTGAGTGGGAGTGGCTGAGGGTGTGGTTGTAGGTGAAGGAGGGAGGGAGGGCAGGAGGGAGCAAAAGAGAGAGAGAGAGAGACACACACGTGTTCTCTCTGTTTGGAGGGAGTTTAAGGATAAGTTATGGTTCAAGTTCTCATTCTGAATGGTTGTGAGAGTTGAAGTTTGAGATAGGGTTCAAATAAAAAATAGAAAACCAGTGTCCCCGACTGATCACGAGTCATGTGATTACGCTCATAACCCCCAACCAAAGCGTACTTGTTGGTAATTGTTGCCCCTAGTGGCCGGTTTAAAAGGCATTTCCCGACATCCTCAAGACATGGATAGACATCCAATCCCCCTGTGGACACTGGACTGCATCGGGTGTATCAGGTGTCTCTGAGGAAGAGGTGACGGAATCGTTCCAAGAATATATTTTCTTTCGGGTTATGTAGATTTGTAAAAATGTATAATTTCTTTCACCTCATTAGAACATTCCGAAATATGGAACACACTTTTTTTCGAATCTCAAGAGAAAAATGACTTTTAACGGTGACAATTAAAGTAATAGGGTTGACCGTTGAATGCACGCTTAAAAAATATATATTTACTTGTTATTTTCCTACAATCTGACATTCCTCGTCAGAGCTCTGGTCGACTTCTAAAATGGCAACCTATACCCTATATTTATTTATTTTATTTTAGTTCAACTTTATTTAACTAGGGCTCTAGTCAAAAGTAGTGCACTTTATAAGGAATAGGGTACCATTGTAGATACACTGTGGTCTACATCAGCAGGTTGAGATGACACGACAAGCAGGTGTGGCAGGGCAGGGCAGAGATTTGGATATTTAGTGTGAGGTCATCAGTTCCAGCACCTGTGACAGACACAACACACCACACCTCAGAGGACAGAGACGCTGAATCAATAGGCTACAGGTGAGTTAAATAGTTTCATTTGTATTTTTAAATTATAGTTTTTAATTTAGAATTGAATTTATCTCAAATGATATCGATTGATGTAGCTTGTGAGCAAAACTATTGTAATATTAGCAATTTATACAAATATATCGACATATTTTGATATTTCGTCATGTTTACAAAGTGATAATCTCTATTGATTATATGATCTACAAAGGATTGTAAGAGAGTATCTTTATTAATTTAGCTTCATTAGGTTTTGTGTGTGTTTCATTGTGATTTTGGCATAGCTGCACACCTAGTTGATGGTACTCAGTGTTTTTAATACATTTTTCATCCAATGTAAAAAATAATCTGTCATTACCAGAATAATACTGTATCAACACCCTTGGGTACAGAATGTATGTGCATATATAAGATGAGTAAAGACTGCAATTACAGACAGATAAATAGTTTACATGATCATGTTGCTTGTAAAAATGTCCTCCTCTGTTTCTGTACCTCTCTCTCTCCCTTTCTATCCCTCCCTTTCCCTCTCTCTTCCTCTTTGTTTCCCTCCTTCCCCACATTTTGGTGTGCTTTCTTGTGGTTCTAACTAGGCTGCACACCTAGTTGACAGGATTCAGCGTTTCACATATGTTTTTCAAACAGGGTAAAAAAGAAGTGTCTTTACCAAACACCCTATTAGACTGGTAACATAATTATTATATGTGCATATATAATATGAATAAAGACTGGTATTATAGCGAGAGAAATACTTTGCATGAACCTGTTGTTTATATAACAATCCTCCTCTCCCTCGATCTCTCTTCTCTCTCCACATCTCCCTCCCGCTCACTCCCTCCATCTCTCTCTCTCTCTCTTTAGCTCTTTCCTTTACAGATCTCAAGAACTTTCACACATTACAGTTACATACATCGTTGAGATGAACTTAACTAAAGTCAATGATACGTTCACATCTCCTCCTGCCTCGCTCATTGATCCGGAAGAAAAGGCTTTCCTTGTGGCATACTTATTCCCCTTTGTTACTGCTTCCTTTTCAATCAACATCGTCCTGGGTCTCCCCACCAATATCTACATCCTGTGGCTAATATTGACTGGAGCAGGAGGGACAATGTCCTCAGAGTTCTTCGCTCTCAACCTGACCCTGTCTGAGATCATCTTCAGCCTCTTTAATGCCTTCAGCATGGCTGAACTCTACACCCAGTCTGATTTTATCGCAAAAGTTGCTATTTTTTCCTATGGGTTTGTTTTCACTGGCCGTCCCCTGTTCCTGTCCTGTATCTGTGTGGAGCGCTACCTGGCGGTGGTCCACCCTGTGGTCTTCCTGAAGTACAAACCCCTGAGATACAGGGTGGGGTGTTGTAGTGTTGTCTGGCTGATGGTTCTTGTGTCCTGCTGTTTATCTTTGTCTGCTAACTATTTACCAGTTTTCTTCTACTCTATATTTGCCCAATCACTGATCTATTTTTCTCTGATGTCATTCTGCTGTCTCTCAGTTCTCTGGGCTCTGAAACGTCCAGGGCCAGGGGATGGGGACAGGGAGGGGACAAACAGCATTAAGATGAAGGCCTTTAAGATCATTTTGATTATCCTTGTGTATGCTACTATGTCTCAACTCCCACTGGCATTGATGGCACAGACTAAAAGTTACATTCCCAACATAGACTTTTTTATAGGCATGTCTATTTGTTTGTGCATTGTTATAATCTCTGGGTTTGTGCAGCCCCTCCTCTACCTCCACAGGGTTGGGAAACTACCCTGCATCAGAAGTCTCTAAGACATGAAGTAAAATCTCTTCAACCATTAGTGCTTTAGAAAATGTACAATATGTCATTATATTTCTGTCTCATGTTTTTTTTTTATTATTAAATTGTGATTGTTTTCCAATGCATGATGTTTGAATCTATTTCCAACGTAATCAGTAGACTAGAAAGTGATGGTTTGATTCCCCGCCCTGTTGATTTTGTTTGGTAATATTGGGTCTGCAGTTTATATACCCACATAATGTGTAAACCAGCCTAAGCACTTGTCAAATCTTCCATTTTTAGCAAGAAAATGTGGATATATAGGCCGGGATTCAATCCAATCGCATTTATAGACAATGCAGCTTTTAAAGTCAACGGTACTGCGTTCGCGGACATGAGATTGAAAGTAAATGCTGCATGTCGGCTCAATTTGAAATGACCTTAAAATATCAAGTGTGATATAGCTCGGTTTTGTTTTGAATCCCGGATATAATGTACTTGTTTGTAAATAGACCTGGTTTCATTCTATTTCAACTTTAGTGTGATATTTTATTGGAAGAGAGACAGACAATTCTGCTGGCTATTGCAGAAACAGACTGGCACCAAACATTTACATGTGTTTTCTCTTGAAATGATAGATGATGGTGCTTGAAAGTTACAATGTAGATATTGTTGGGGATGATCTGATTCAATAAATAATTATTATGGAGCTCCCTGTCTGTCTGTCTTCTTTAACAATGATACATAAAGGATATGTCTGTATATTTATATAAAAAATAACTAATTATAATATCAAACAAGGTAACAGTAAACTTGTTATCCCCCACGAATGATGCAGCGCCCCCAATTAGTGACAACAATTCAAGATCAAACGAGACAGGATATCCTTGTTAAAAATGTTTGATTTCAGTTGATTACTATATCGTCCCCCTTGGTGTAACGGATCTCGTCCTCCTCTTCTGAGGAGGAGTAGCGAGAAGGATCGGAGGACCAATGCGCAGCGTGGTAAGTGTCCATAATGTTTAATCAAAACACAACAGACCACTGGAACAAAACAATAAATGTGAATAAATGAAACAGTCCCAAAAACCCCAACTTAAAAGTGAAACCAGGCTACCTAAGTATGATTCTCAATCAGGGACAACGATTGACAGCTGCCTCTGATTGAGAACCATACTAGGCCGAACACAGAAATCCCAGATTATAGAAAAACGAACATAGACAACCCACCCAAATCACGCCCTGACCATACTAAAACAAAGACATAACAAAGGAACTAAGGTCAGAACGTGACACTTGGGCCTATCAGTTTAAGTAAAAGACGGATCTCTATAGCAAGACGCATCTTTTAGCCAGTTTTCATAGAAATCGCGCCAGTGCTGACTAAGATATCGCGTGTGACTGACTGGCGGATGGAATGTGACCGATCCATAGTTTCCTCCCTGATTTAATTGTGGGGGACAATACAATAATCATATTTCAATATATTTATCCTTGAAATCAGTGGGCAGTTCCAGCTGTAATGCACTAATCACCATATTGTGTAACTAGGTCCTGGAGATTTCCTGGCCTTTTGACTTGACCTGGTCTGGAAAAACTCTGGGCCCTATCCATCCATAACACATTCTACACAGCACGGGATATTCTCTTCAACCATACTGAACATCACTTAGTGTTGTCATAACCAGTGGAAAACATTCTACACAGCTCAACATATTCTCTTCAACCACACTAAACATCACTTAGTGTTGTCATAACCAGTGGAAAACATTCTACACAGCTCAGCATATTCTCTTCACCCATACTAAACATCACTTAGTGTTGTCATAACCAGTGGAAAACATTCTACACAGCTCAACATATTCTCTTCACCCATACTAAACATCACTTAGTGTTGTCATAACCAGTGGAAAACATTCTACACAGCTCAACATATTCTCTTCACCCATACTAAACATCACTTAGTGTTGTCATAACCAGTGGAAAACATTCTACACTGCACGGGATATTCTCTTCAACCACACTAAACATCACTTAGTGTTGTCATAACCAGTGGAAAACGTTCTACACAGCACAGCATATTCTCTTCAACCATACTAAACATCACTTAGTGTTGTCATAACCAGTGGAAAACATTCTACACAGCACGGGATATTCTCTTCAACCATACTGAACATCACTTAGTGTTGTCATAACCAGTGGAAAACATTCTACACAGCACAGCATATTCTCTTCAACCACACTAAACATCACTTAGTGTTGTCTTAAACCAGTGGAAAACATTCTACACAGCTCAACATATTCTCTTCAACCATACTTAACATCACTTAGTGTTGTCATAACCAGTGGAAAACATTCTACACAGCACAGCATATTCTCTTCAACCATACTAAACATCACTTAGTGTTGTCATAACCAGTGGAAAACATTCTACACAGCTCAACATATTCTCTTCAACCACACTAAATATCACTTAGTGTTGTCATAACCAGTGGAAAACATTCTACACAGCTCAACATATTCTCTTCAACCACACTAAACATCACTTAGTGTTGTCATAACCAGTGGAAAACATTCTACACAGCACAGCATATTCTCTTCAACCATACTAAACATCACTTAGTGTTGTCATAACCAGTGGAAAACATTCTACACAGCTCAACATATTCTCTTCACCCATACTAAACATCACTTAGTGTTGTCATAACCAGTGGAAAACATTCTACACAGCTCAACATATTCTCTTCAACCATACTAAACATCACTTAGTGTTGTCATAACCAGTGGAAAACATTTGCATGTCAGGTGTGGTCCATTAAGTGAGGTGATGGGTGGCATCAGTTTACGAACAGGAGAAACACAGGTTACTTGGTGAGGGTGCATGAAGGTGTAGCTGTTGGGGATGGAGGGAGGGAGGGAGGGAGGGATGTGTCCTCTGGTTGGCCAATAAAATGACCTTATTGGATGCAGAAGTTTCACCTTTACCTCCATGTTTTTATCATGCCCAGACTCAGTCATTCCAATCCAGTACTCATCATCATAGCAGCAAACTAGAACACAATAACTCTGCCAGGAACCAGCAGCTTCCATCACTTCGTTACACTCTTCAAAAGCCTCATAGGTGCAAAGAGAGTTTGCAGTGACACAGATGATGCCATTAAGTTTGAATTGGTCCTCGGGAAACCCATAGATCTGATTTTGATCTGATTTTCTATTGTCTAGTTTGCTGCTATGATGATGAGTGCTGGATTGGAAATGCCGATGCTAATTTGAACTATTCACTCTGCATTTATAAATGATTATCATTTGAAGGTTCAGCCTTGAATTAACATTGAGTGGGGGTTCTTCACACCTTTTTCAACTAATAGTAGGAACAGCACCAGAACATGGTAATATTAGGTTGTATGATGGCACATAAACTTCAATGACTGATTTCTCTGAACAGGGGAAAATAACCATCACCAAATTCAGAGGATGCATGAAATACTGTGAAGACACAATACTACTAGCCACAGCTTTGTACTACTTGTCAGACATAGAGAATTAATCAGGTATACTGGCCGTTGGGGTGGGCTTGGTGTGGGGTTTTGGGGGTTCCGTGGGTTGCTTTTTAATTTGGATTCCTCACATTTTAATCATTGTTAAGAAGAGGTTTGGTCCAAATCTAATGTAGTTTATTGAATATTATAGGTATCCTATAAATGTAAATGGACAATTTGGGTGCAATCAATTCACTTAATTTGTCTTTCAACAAAACAATGTTGCAGGAATGCTTATCTTATCTGTTTATAACTACAGCAACTACAGTGCTGTGAACAAGTCTTTGCCACCATCCTGATTTCTTATTTCTTGCACATTTGTCACACTTAAATGTTTCAGATCATCAAACTAAATGAAATATTACACAAAGATAACCCAAAATGCAGTTTTTAATTGATAATTGTATTTATTAAGGGAAAAAAGTGATGTAGGCCAAAATAACTCAAAAAGCAAGACATCATGCCGCGATCCAAAGAAATTCAGGAACAAGATGAGAAACAAAGTAATTGACATCTATCAGTCTGGAAAGGGTTACAAAGCCATTTCTAAAGCGTTGGGACTCCAGCGAACCACGGTGAGAGACATTATCCCAAATGGAGAAAGTGTTGAACAGTGGTGAACCTTCTCAGGAGTGGCACTTGGGTTCTGCAGCAGGACAATGATCCAACACACACCAGCAAGTCCTCCTCTGTAAACTGGTCATCTCTGTATACCCGTCACAAGACCCACTGGTTGATGGTTATTTATAAAACCCTCTTATGCCTCACTCCCCCCTATGTGAGATATCTACTGCATCCCTCATCTTCTGTTCAGAACACCTGTTCTGCCAGTCACATTCTGTTAAAGGTCCCCAAAGCACACACATCCCTGGGTCGCTGCTCTTTTCAGTTTGTACCATGTTTTGTTGTGTGTCATGTGTTGCTGCCTTTCTATGTTGTCTTATGTCTCTCTTTGTGTAGTGTTGTATTGTCTCTCTTGTTGTGATGTGTGTTTTGACCTATATTAATATTGTATTTATTATTATTATTCAATCCCAGGCCCCGTCCCCGCAGGGGCCTTTTGGTAGGCAGTCATTGTAAATAAGAATTTGTTCTTAACTGACTTGCCTAGTTAAATAAAGGTTAAATAAAAAATAAAGAAAAAGAAAAATAATCGCATGCCCATGACATCAACCTCTCAGTTGATGCGCTGAGGTAGGTATATGACGACTGATATAGCGGGCTGGGGGAACTTAACGACGAAACGGAAGTCCCCCGTGAGCGTCTTGATGGAATGTAGTGGGTTGGCTAGCTTGATAGCAAATTAGCTGTAAAGTCGACGAATTGCCCTGTCAAACATTGAAGATATATCGAGTGGTCTTTAAATATTTATCCAACGATGCCAGGTAGCTACGTTTTTGTTGCGCTACTGGCTGCTGTGCATTCCAGATACAATTTGACCTGAATCGTGTGTGCATGTCACGCTGTTAGCCTTCGAGCTAAGTTTGATTTAGCTTGTTTCTACCACTACCAGCTAGCTACCTGCTAACAGTTTTATAGCTAGCTATAAAGACAATCCAAGGTAGTAAGAAGGCTATGCTAGTTCCAGGTGACGTAACATTCAGTCTGTACATCAAAAACAGCTTGCTAGCCAAGATTGATCCAATATGCGTGTTTTTATATATTTCAAGTTAGTTAGCAAGCTCGCTAGCCAAGTAGCTTTCTTGCTCGCTAGTAACGTTAGTATGCCAAAGCCTTTTTCATAGGGTGATTGCACGATGTGTTAGTTATCTAGTGAATGCTGACTTAAATAACTCGTTTAATCAATGACTTGATGGCTATAGTAAATTTAGTCGAAACTACAACCTTTTTTTTTTATCACAAATTATTTTCAGGCTGCTTAAGTTGGCTATCTAGTTAGCTAGTCCGTGCTAGTTTTCTGAGTTCGCTAGCTACGTAGTTAGCTAACATTGTTTACCAACTAGTAAGCTAGCTACTGTAACTAGCTCACTAGCAAACTGCCAATACTCAAAATAGGATTTGTGTTGCAATGAACGGTAATGTTAGCTGTAACTAACGTTACTCCAGTTAGCTAATTGTCTGGCTGGCTTGTTGCAGCTGTGACACGCAGGTAGGCCTCACTCCATGTGGGGTTTGTCATCACTTTTTTTTCTCGTGACATGTGCATCCTTCAATGCTGACGATACAGGTAACGCGTTAGCTAGGTATTGTTGAGTTATAACGGTAGGAACTGGCTAGCTAGTAATTGTCTCCACGTCAGCTGTAAGCGCAGCCACTGACTCGCTACTCTTGGTCTACTTTAACTAGTATGACACTAGCAAGTAGTAAGTAAAATAATGAAGTATGGACTTTATTTGCGTTTTGGCAATATACATTTGTTCATGTGTGGGTAGATAACGGTTTAACTTTCTACTCTTATGTTTTAGCTACGTTTTTTGACCGTAGTGTTTATTAAACACGTAATTTATTCAGTTTACCCAAGCTGAGCTTTACGCTCAATTTGAAAGCCATTTGCCTCATTTTAAAGTGGGTTGCCATTTATGCATGTGTGAAATCGTTAACCCTACAGAGCCTGCGGAGATGAACAGTCCTGAGATGGCGAAAACACCAGGCGGCAGCAGTGCCCCCGGGAAAGAGAACGTGGCCAACGGGCACAAGGAGGGAGAGGTGGGCAACAACAACAACCCCTTCGCTGACTACATGTGGATGGAGAACGAGGAGGATTACAACAGACAGGTCAGTGATTTTTAGGACCACTCTTTATGTACATACACATGTACGTATGCACACAGGTGCACACACAGACATACTGACTCGGTGATAGACAGAGGGACACCCACACAGATGTACAGACCACACACACACTAAAAGGTGAGGAATGTTGCCCTGGATAGATATTGCCTGGCATTGTACACAGATCTAGGATCAGGTTACTCTACTCTCAGGATCAAGGGGCATGTTCACTCTTCCTTGCAGGTTTTCTCAAGCTCTGTTAAGTTAGATGGGGAGCGGCAGCCAAAGAGTTACATTTTTCCCATCAGACCACAGAATTGTTTGCCTTGTGCTCTGTCTTTCACATGCCTTTTTGCAAACTCCAGCCATGCTGTCATGTGCCACTCTCCCATAAAGCCCAACTTGGTGAAGTGCTGTAGAGACTGTTGTGCTTCTGGCAGGTTCTCCCTTCTTGCCCGGTTGTTCAGTTTGGTCGAACGGCCAGCTCTAGGCAGAGTCTGGGTAGTTCCATATTCCCTTCCCCAGATATATGCCTCATCACAATTTTATCTTGGAGATCTACGGACAGTTCCTTGGACTTCATGCTATAGTTTCTACTCTGACATGCACTGTCATGACATAGACTGACCAGGTGAAAGCTATGATCCCTTATTGATTTAACTTGTTAATTCCCCTTCAATAAGTGTAGATGAAGGGGAGGAGACGGCTTAAATAAGGGGTTTTGAAGTTTGAGACTATTGAGACAGATTGTTTATGTGTGCCATTCAGAGTAGTGTTATATACCAGTACCACGGTACCAAAACGTCATGATACTTATGACACCAACATTTTTAGAATACCGTATGACTGTTTCATATGATAATACCACATTTTTCGGCCCGACTGATCTAAAGAACCAACTGGCACCTGTCAGTTTTCTTAATAATTTCAGTAGTAAAAAAAATATAACTCAGCAAAAATAAGACACGTCCCTTTTTCAGGACAATATCTTTCAAAGATAATTTGTAAAAATCCAAATAACTTCACAGATCTTCATTGTAAAGGGTTTAAACACTGTTTCCCATGCTTGTTCAATGAACCATAAAAAAATTATGAACATGCACCTGTGGAACGGTCGTTAATACACTAACAGCTTACAGACGGTGGGTAATTAAGGTCACAGTTATGAAAACTTAGGACACTAAAGAGGCTTTTCTACTGACTCTGAAAAAATCGGCCAAAAGAAAGATGCCCAGGGTCCCTGCTCATCTGCGTGGACGTGCCTTAGGCATGCTGCAAGGAGGCATGAGGACTGCAGATGTGGCCAGGGCAATAAATTGCAATGTCCGTACTGTGAGACACCTAAGACAGCGTTACAGGGAGACAGGACGAACAGCTGATTGTCTTCGCAGTGGCAGACCACGTGTAACAACACCTGCACAGGATCGGTACATCTGAACATCACACCTGCAGGACAGGTACAGGATAGCAACAACTGCCTTAGTTACACCAGGAACGCACAATCCCCCCAATCAGTGCTCAGACTGTCCGCAACAGGCTGAGAGAGGCTGGACTGAGGGCTTGTAGGCCTGTTGTAAGGCAGGTCCTCACCAGACATCACCAGCAACAACGTTGCCTATGGGTACAAACCCACCATTGCTGGACCAGACAGGACTGGCAAAAAGTGCTCTTCACTGACAAGTCGCTGTTTTGTCTCACCAGGGGTGACAGTCAGTTTTGCGTTTATCGTCGAAGGATTGAGCATTGCACCGAGGCCTGTACTCTGGAGCGGGATTGATTTGGAGGTGGAGGGTCCATCATGGTCTGGGGCGGTGTGTCACAGCATTATCGGACCTAGCTTGTTGTCATTGCAGACAATCTCAACGCTGTGCGTTACAGGGAAGACATCCTCCCTCATGTGGTACCCTTCCTGCAGGCTCATCCTGACATGACCCTCCAGCATGATAATGCCACCAGCTACACTGCTTGTTCTGTGCATGATTTCCTGTAAGACAGGAATGTCAGTGTTCTGCCTTGGCCAGCGAAGAGCCCGGATCTCAATCCCATTGAGCACGTCTGGGACCTGTTTAACCGGAGGGTGAGGGCTAGGGCCATTCCCCCCCCAGAAATGTCTGGGAACTTGCAGGTGCCTTGGTGGAAGAGTGGGGTAACATCTCACAGCAAGAACTGGCAAATCTGGTGCAGTCCATGAGGAGGAGATGCACTGCCGTACTTAATGCAGCTGGTGGCCACACCAGATAGTGACTGTTGATTTTGACCCCCCTTTGTTCTGGGACACATTATTCAATTTCTGTTAGTCACATGTCTGTGGAACTTGTTCAGTTTTTGTCGAATCTTATGTTCATACAAATATTTACACATGTTAAGGTTGCTGAAAATAACCGCAGTTGACAGTGAGAGGACAGTTTTCTTTTTTTGCTGAGTTTTTATCTCAAATAGTTTATTGTATTCGCCGGTCCTTATATGCGGCGGGTCCGATAATGTTCATATCAGCTCTGATCAACAAGCCGCATGGCCCACATCCCCTTCCAGCCGTCACTCACCTGCTTCTCTTCGTCCGCTCTTCCTGCACATCTATTTTTTTCCGTCCATTTTTAAAATATAAATTAGCAGGCGATCAGGGATGTAGACGCTTATCAGTCTTCTGTTACATTGGAGCAGCCCGCAGAGTGAGCAAAGTTGATACATTGTCTCTTCATCCCTGGTGTAACCAGCAGCATAGGCCAATCTGAGTAGGCTTTGCAAGTTGTCACTCAGCAGTGCCAGAGGGGGAAAACGGATTTCTGACAGTCATGCTTCCAGCTTTAAAGCAAAGAAAAGGCTAGTCTCTATCTCAAATGGTGTAAAATTAAGTAGAACCCATATTACGTTGGAGCATTGTGGTCCACATGGGCCTGCATACCTGTGGAACACTTTGGACACCTTGTAAAGCCCCTGCCCAGGCAAATGAATGCTGTTCTTAATGTTTTGTACACTCCCCTCGAACCTGGGCTGCCCTCCAGTGCTTTGAGAAGGAGGCAAGGATAGAGGACATGAGGAAAGACATTAAGAAATAATAATCTACTGCTGATTGTAATCCAGCCCTATTCTTCCCCTATTGTGTGGTCATCCCAGGTGGAGGAGGAGCTTCTGGAACAGGAGTTCTTAGAACGCTGTTTCCAGGAAATGCTGGAAGAGGAGGATCAGGATTGGTTCATCCCCGCCAGAGACCTTGCCCCTGGGGTGGGGCAGATTCAGCAACAGCTCAACGGGCTATCTGTCTCCAATGGCAACGCAGATGAACTCGCGGTAAGTCCTGTCAGAATGTTTGTCCGTCAGAATGTGTCACAATCTGTCTCTCTACACGAGCAGCATGTCTGAGCGTCGTCGACCAAAACGTCACTATATTTATAGGGCCAGTTTCCCAGACACAAAGTTGAATCCTGAACTAAAAAGCATGTTCGACGGAGATTCTTTATTCAGTCCAGGACAAGGATTCATATTTTGTCCCTTAGAGTTAACCTGAAAGTTAAAAGCCTGAAAAGTATTAGCTGTGGAGCGTTATCCACATTCAGTACCTAGATACCGTAGGTAGCCCATCTTCTCCAGCGTTATCCACATTCAGTACCTATATACCGTAGGTAGCCCATCTTCTCCAGCGTTATCCACATTCAGTACCTAGATACCGTAGGTAGCCCATCTTCTCCAGCGTTATCCACATTCAGTACCTAGATACCGTAGGTAGCCCATCTTCTCCAGCGTTATCCACATTCAGTACCTATATACCGTAGGTAGCCCATCTTCTCCAGTTGTTTGAGCACACACGATACCGCTCCTACTCTTTGGCCCAGTTTCCCCAAAAAATATTAAGCCTAGTCCTAGACTAAAGACCATGCTGAAAGGAAATTCTCCATTAAAATAGGTTTTTAGTCTGGGACTAGGGTTAATCTGGCGGAGAACCGACCATCAGCTGGAGAAACTATCCTGTGGTGCGTGTTACAATCCGAACCGTCTCCTCTTGTCTGTTTTTAATGTTGAGGGCCTGTTATTTTGACCTGTTCATACAGGTCTGGGTCCTTTTTTGTATGCTCCTATACTAAATCTCTCCTCTCTTTTTACAGCGCAAGAGCAGCTTGAACCCAGAGGCGAAGGAGTTTGTTCCGGGAATGAAATACTAGGGTCCTCCCGCCAGTAGGGGGAACCCTCATAAAGACTCTTTGTGACTGCTGGCTTCCCAGCAGACACCCTTGCACTCGCCTGCTTTTGGGCTGTGTGGGGTACATGGGGTGGGGTTGGAGGGTGGGCTGGGGTATACTCTTCAATAAGCTTTTGGTCGCATTCCTCTGCTCAGACGTTGCATGCATCAACCTATGGTTACGTGCCAAGTCATCTACTGTGCCGTCGGGCACCAGATTGCTATGACATGTGGTTAGGGTTATAAATAAAATACCTATTCAGGAGTTGTAAGATCTGGAATGCGTCAGCACCGTCTGAGTAGGGGAACGCAACCTTTTATTTCCGTTTTGTTCCTATGTGGTTAACTAGGCAAGGGGCAGTGATGGGAGAAGGGTGGGCAGGGGCCATATCAGTATAAAATAATCCTATTGGACAGAATGGGAGGGGCCATCAGTATAAGATGTTCTTATTGGACAGACGGCAGAACTGGAGGTCAGATCTGCGTAGAAAGTTTGGTGTTTATTTTTGTTCTTTCTCCTCAATCTCAAGTGCAGCCGTGTGAGTCTGTCGTCATGGTGATCGTGGCTGGAGATTTGTCTCTCCCCTGATCATTGTTGCAGTTTCCTTTTTTTGTCTTTTCTCTTTTCTGGGTGTTTTTCTTTTCCTCGGAGGCTGGTTTTAGGGTAGGTAGTGTGTAGGGCGAAGTAGGCTTGGCGAAAGATGGACAGACTGCAGTGTACAGAAGGATTGGATGAGATTTGGCTGCGGGGGCGTAGCTGACCTGCGAGGGATTTCCATGGCAACAATTTCCTTTTTTCGTTTGGTTGATATGTAAAAACTTGAGTTGAAATCCTGTCACAGTGTGCGACTTGCATTAACAAACGAGGACAAAGTATGATGGAATAAAGATCAGGTACCCTCTGGGACTTTGGTGTCTTGTTCATTGTTTTATATACAGGTTTGATTCTGTTATTACATGTCCAGTAACCTGTCATTACCGTAGCTAAAGGACCCCTCAAAAGATCACGCTGTGGGTTTGATAATGTCGACACAAAGTATCTTTGAATTGTCAAAATACATTTCAAATGTTTTTTTATTAACCTTTGTCAGGTTGAACATCGAATAGAGACTATGCAGGTCTAATCCTGAAGATGGTTTAGGTCAGTTGTCTCTGTCTGTACGCAGGGCTGGTCTTGGGTCTGGACAGGCCAGGGTAGTTCTGCAGCAAAACCAGAGGAACAACATAATGAATTGTATTGTCTTTCCTCCTTTTGCTCAACTGTCTCTGTAAATTATTGAAGTTATCAGTTGTTCATTGTTGGGCTGGGTTTATACTGCAAGTGTAACCTGATCCCAGATCCGTTTGTCATCTGGTCAACACCAGTGCTGTCATTGTGAAGCCAAACGTGGTATGACGGTGAGGTTGCATGATGGTACAAAAAGACTGGCACTCGCACTACACCAAACCCCTATTCACATCGATGGGAATGCAGTGGAGAAGCTGAACAGCTTGAAGTTCACTGACAATCTGAAATAGTCCAACCACACAGTGTGGTGAAGGCGCACCAGTGCCTCTTCAAACTCTTAAGAGTCTGAAGAAATTTGGCTTGGCCCCTAAGACCATCACAAACTTTTGCAGATGTACAATTGAGAGCATCCAGTCGGGCTGTATCACCGTCTGGTACGGCAACTGCTCCGCCCACAACCGCAGGGATCTCCTGGGGGGGGGGGGGGGGTCTGCCCAATGCATCACCGGTACACTGCCAGCTCCAGGACACCTTCAGCACCCAATGTCACAGGAAGACCAACAAAAATCAAGGACATCAACCACCTGAGCCACAGCCTGTTCACCCCGCTAAGGTGAGGTCACTACAGGTGCATCAAAGCTGGGCCCGAGAGACTGAACAACAACTTCTAAGGCCATCAGACTGTTAAATGGCCATCACTAGCCGGCTACACCCCGGTTACTCAACCCTGCACCACCCCGGTTACTCAACCCTGCACCTTAGAGGCTGCTGCTCTATATACACAGACATGGAATCAATGGTCACTTTAATAATGTTTACATACTGTTTTACTCATTTCATATGTATATACACTATTTTAGTCATTGCCACTCCAACATTGCTCACCCTAATTTCTTAATTCCATTATTTTACTTTAAGATTTGTGTGTGTTGTGAATTGCTGGATACTACTGCCCTGTTGGAGCTAGGAAAGCAAGCATTTTGCTACACCCGCGATAACATAAATATGTGTATGTGACCAATACGATTTGAAATGTAAACGTTAATGGGGTAGGGACGTCCCGTGGATTCCGGATAGCAAGGGCCCATGTAAATCTCAATCTCTGTGCAGAGCCCTCTGTGCACCACGAGGTGAAAGTCACAGCCTCTACAGAGTGTCTAGTGTGGTGGTGTGTAAGTGCAGCCTTATGTTTACTCTAATAGGGAGCCTTGAAACTGGGTCTTTGTCACAACATTATTTTCAAAGTGCACCATAAGGCCCTGGTCAAAAGTAGTGCACTACGAAGAGAATATGGTTCCGTTTGGGATATTACCTTCTTAGTGAAGTGCCTCTGATACTCCGAGCAGATGTGTCCTCGGGTCTGGTCTGCGGTGTGGGCACCAGGCTGGTACTCGGCGGTGCAGGGCTCCTTCAGGCCGCTAGGGGGCTTCCTCTGCCCAGGGACGTAGCGATCAGGGCCCTGGTACCGGTCCTGGTACTCTGACACCCAGGCCCTCCTGGATGGATGGTGAAGCATATTAAAGTCTGTCATAATTCGGCCCTAACCTAGCTATGTTTTTTTAGGGGGTAGATAATCTAGCTATGTTTTTTTAGGGGGTAGATAACCTAGCTATGTTTTTTTAGGGGGTAGATAATATAGCTATGTTTTTTTAGGGGGTAGATAATATAGCTATGTTTTTTTATGGGGTAGATAACCTAGCTATGTTTTTTTAGGGGGTAGATAATATAGCTATGTTTTTTTAGGGGGTAGATAATATAGCTATGTTTTTTTATGGGGTAGATAATCTAGCTATGTTTTTTTAGGGGGTAGATAATCTAGCTATGTTTTTTTAGGGGGTAGATAATCTAGCTATGTTTTTTTAGGGGGTAGATAATCTAGCTATGTTTTTTTAGGGGGTAGATAACCTAGCTATGTTTTTTTAGGGGGTAGATAATATAGCTATGTTTTTTTAGGGGGTAGATAATATAGCTATGTTTTTTTATGGGGTAGATAATCTAGCTATGTTTTTTTAGGGGGTAGATAATCTAGCTATGTTTTTTTAGGGGGTAGATAATCTAGCTATGTTTTTTTAGGGGGTAGATAATCTAGCTATGTTTTTTTAGGGGGTAGATAATATAGCTATGTTTTTTTAGGGGGTAGATAATATAGCTATGTTTTTTTAGGGGGTAGATAATATAGCTATGTTTTTTTAGGGGGTAGATAATCTAGCTATGTTTTTTTAGGGGGTAGATAATCTAGCTGTTTTTTTAGGGGGTAGATAATCTCGCTATGTTTGCAGATCTGAAGGTCTGGGGGACAGGTATAAGCAGTAGCGGTGGAGCTGTTAAAACTCCACAATACTCCCCAACTGGGTTTATTGTGACATCACTTTTACCTCTGGCTATTACAGACGCCAGACTATCTGATGGACATAACCTCTGCAGCACCACTTGACTGTTAATGGGTTGCTGGGTGAAGGGGATTGCTATGAATCACTGTATGTGTGAATCACTATGTAATCTGCTTTGTAGTAGTCTGCAGTTATTATCTATCGCGGTGAACAGATTGCAGGAGCTTGAGACAGATGCAAAGAAAACTGGCATGGTGTGGAACAAGCTGGAGGAGACTGTCCGCAACAGAGTGAGAAGGAAGGAATGGCCTGTGCACCATGGCTTTAGGCAAGTAAGTATGAACAGATACTATCCTTTCAATCCGTGTCGGTATGTGGATGTGATCTACTGTACCAGTTGAGTGTGGCTTCAGGCAGGATGCACTGCGGGCCTCTCAGTGTGGACGGGTTGTCCCAGTGTGTGTAACTCTGGCTGTAGGTGGTCACACCGTTGAATGGCAGCCCTACACACACATGTGGATGAGAGTTATCATGAATAATCCCATATACAGCTTCATATTGCACCTACGTCACAAGTTTAACATGTTATTGCCAATGAGGTTTGGCCAACAGGCTCTCAACAAAGTAGGTGGCTCGGCCCGTATTAAAGTGTCTCAGAGTAGGGAGTGCTGATCTAGGAACAGGGTGGATGGTGGTAGCTCGGCCCGTATTAAAGCATCTCAGAGTAGGGAGTGCTGATCTAGGATCAGGGTGGATGGTGGTAGCTCGGCCCGTATTAAAGCGTCTCAGAGTAGGGAGTGCTGATCTAGGATCAGGGTGGATGTTGGTAGCTCGGCCTGTATTAAAGTGTCACAGAGTAGGGAGTGCTGATCTAGGATCAGGGTGGATGGTGGTAGCTCGGCCCGTATTAAAGTGTCTCAGAGTAGGGAGTGCTGATCTAGGATCAGGGTGGATGGTGGTAGCTCGGCCCGTATTAAAGCGTCTCAGAGTAGGGAGTGCTGATCTAGGATCAGGGTGGATGGTGTTGAGTATTATGTTTCCCCCTACTGGGTGGCTATGGGACCTACCTAGGTGCCTGCAGGTTGTACATCCCACATGGCACCCTATTCGCAATATAGTGCACTACTTTTGACCAAAGCCATATTCCCTATATAGTGCCTATAGGGTTCTGGTCAAAAGTAGTGCACTATATATACATTAGTGTTCTATTTGGGACATAAGGCTGGCGAAAGAAAGCCTACCTAGGTGCATGAGGTTAGACTGGGTGACTATGGGTATAGAACAGTGTTTAATATATTGTTATGTCTCTATAGGACCTACCTAGGTGCATGAGGTTAGACTGGGTGGCTATGGGTATAGAACAGTGTTTAATATATTGTTATGTCTCTATAGGACCTACCTAGGTGCATGAGGTTAGACTGGGTGGCTATGCGCTGGTTGATCTGGCCTTCCAGCCTAGATGAGTGGGTCATGTCCTGACGGAACTGCTCCGCCCTTAACCGCTCCACCTGCAGCGGGAGCTCCCCATCACTTCCTGTGACAACAGGAACAGGTAGTACACGCACATATGTTATTGGTGCTGGTCTATCATCTTGCACTAAAGGAAACAAAAGCGGATAAACTGTGGAGTTATAAGGCCATTCAAAGCCTCAAATAAAAACATGTTGTCAATACAAAATGAACAGGGTATTCCCTCTCTCACCTTCTCCACTGCCGATGTGAGGCAGCTCCACCATGTCCTTGGGTGTCGTTGTGACCCCCAGTGCCGGGTCCCCTGTTGCATGTGTCCATGCCTCTTTCCTGGCAGGGCGGGACGGGAGGGAGTTATGGACTGAGGTTGAGGAGAGAGAGGGAGAGACCGACCTTCGTTCCCCAGAGTCGGAGCTCGAACGCTGTGGTGGTATCTGGCTCTGCCCCTTCTCTGGAGGAGCTGTCCTTTCCACTTGGATCTTACTGAAACTCTCACTGTCCAACGTAGCTGCCCTCACTGTTCTCCCCTTCTGTAGAGAGACACAGAGAGAGAGGGGAGATGGAGAGAAGAGAGACAGAGAGAGGATGAGAGAGAGGGGAGATGGAGAGAAGAGAGACAGAGAGAGAGGAGAGAGAGGGGAGATGGAGAGAAGAGATAGAGAGAGAGGATGAGAGAGAGGGGAGATGGAGAGAAGAGACACAGAGAGAGGGGATGAGAGAGAGGGGAGAGGGAGAGAAGAGAGACAGGGAGGGGTGAGAGAGAGACAGAGAAGAGAGACAGAGAGAGAGGATGAGAGAGGGAGAGACAGAGAGAGAGGATGAGAGAGAGGGGAGATGGAGAGAAGAGAGACAGAGAGAGAGGAGAGAGAGGGGAGATGGAGAGAAGAGAGAGAGGATGAGAGAGAGGAGATGGAGAGAAGAGAGACTGAGAGAGAGGGGAGATGGAGAGACAGAGAGAGGGTGAGAGGTGGAGAGAGAGGGGAGACGGAGAGAAGAGAGACAGAGAGAGAGGATGAGAGAGAGGGGAGAGAAGAGAGACAGAGAGAGGGGATGAGAGAGGGGAGAGAAGAGAGACTGAGAGAGAGGGGAGAGAAGAGAGACAGAGAGGGGTGAGAGAGAGGGAGAGAAGAGAGACAGAGAGGGGTGAGAGAGAGGGAGAGAAGAGAGACAGAGAGAGAGGATGAGAGAGGGGAGAGGGAGAGAAGAGAGACAGAGAGAGAGGGGAGAGAAGAGAGACAGAGGGGATGAGAGAGAGGGGGAGAAGAGAGACACAGAGAGAGAGGATGAGAGAGAGGGGAGATGGAGAGAAGAGACAGAGAGAGGTGGAGAGAGAGAGGGGAGAGAGCGAGGATGAGAGAGAGGGGAGAGGGAGAGACAGAGAGAGGGTGAGAGGTGGAGAGAGGTTGAGAGAGACAGAGAGGGAGGGAAGAGAGGGTGAGAGGTGGAGAGAGGAGGGGAGAGAGAGAGAGAGGTTTGAGACTGACTAAGATAAGATAATATCAATGCATCTACCATGAAATGCCCCTAAGGTATGCCAGTCAAGGGACAGGTAAGACAAGTAAGTTAGTTCTTGTGGCTGAGGGACTCACCTGAGTGAAGGCAAAGGCGGGGTTCTGTGGGCCGTTGGTAATGGTCTGGAAACACTGTCTGTAGTACTGAGCCCACATATCCGCCAACTGACAGACAGACAGACAGGCAGGCAGAAAGACAGACAGACACACAGATAGGAAGACAGGATAGACAGACAGGCAGGCCAAATCAGGGCAGTGTGAATGTGTACAGTTTGTACACTCTAAAAATTAAGAGTTCAACAAAGGTTCTTCTACGATCCTCAAAGTTCTTCAAAGAACCGTAGGGTTCTTGGCACTGAAAATTGCCCCCAAAATGTTCTTAGAAGAACCCCATAGCAGGTGGGGTTCATCGAGGAACCACCTTAGTTCTTGGGGGTTCTTGCCGGAACTTAACTGCCCAACTGAAAAATGTGGATTTGAATTTAAAAGGACAGCAGGTGCAGGCCCTTAACTTAAATGTAAAGATCTCCTCAATTTAAGTAAGGTTTGTCCCTTGTATCATCTAAATGTATATTGTTTGATGATGATACCATCTATCTTTTCATATTTATGCTAATCTTTCTAAAACAGAAAATGGACAATTGAATGGATATAAAACCAACAAAGAGGTAAGAATATGTTGAAGGCTATAAGAATATGTTGAAGGCTATAAGAATATGTTGAAGGCTCTAAGAATATGTTGAAGACTAGCTGTATTGGGTGCAGATGACTGAACTGCTCACTTTTGTGTCTGTGTCTGCAGGTTTACAGATGAGGAGGCATACAAAGGTATGTCAATTAGTATTGGTATGTTATGCAGATCACATGTACCATCCTCCTCCCTAACCTCTTCAATGAATATCCTATAGGCCTCTACATTATGGACAAGGTATGTGTATGAAAACCATTATCAAAACAGTTTTTTCATTCACATTCACCACAAAAACCAAGGTATGAATACTGTCGTGTGCATGTTTTGTTAATCATCTGTATAATTACTATTTGTTGGATTCACAGACTTCACCCTCCCTACACCTCTGTTGAATATAACAGGAAACCTGTTCGATCACCATGCACTGCAAAATCATTCTGGCTGTGGATACGGAGAACCTTAACAACGTAATTGAACATCAACAGGCCAGAGGATATACCCATGTGACTTGGAGCTCTGCTGGGAGTTTACCTCAGATTGAGATGAGTGAATTCTGCTTTGCCACTAAAATCATAATAAACACTGACAATTAAAACATTGTGTTATTGTCATGCTGATGATTAATAATACATTTTAAAAAATAGGGGGGGGGGGGTACACCAAAAGGTTCTTTGAGGATACTTTAAAAGGAGTTATTTGAAGAACCCTTTTAGAGGGTTCTTCAAAGAACTTGGGTTCCCCCACAGTTTCAATTTGAAGAATCCCTAAAGGATACTCCAGGAACCCTTTCCTTTTAGAGTGTATGGCATTAGTATACATGTGGAAAAGTGTTGGTGTGTGTGTGAGAGAGAGGGAGAGACAGAGCGAGTTAATTGTACCTTCTGGTGTGTGGTGCAAGACGGCTCTGCATGCAGCCTGAACAGCCTGAGGTGCCGATCACTGGGGGGCTTGTAGTCAGCCCCATAGGTGCTTTGCTGCCCCACTCTGGCCTGAGGGCCCCGAGACTGGAGGAGAGAAGAGTGGAGAGATGGATGAACCCTCACCTTTAACCAACCAAGAGCATCAGTGAAAATTATTCATTCTAGTAAGCATTATGAGACAATCTCATTAATGACCTATTATTTTTTATTTTTTTTATAATATGTTTATTATTTTACAATAAAAAATCAAATAAAAAAGACAGCAATACTAACAATGACATTCATTGCCTAGTGTTTATGTTATGAAAATGATCAAATATGGCAATGATAAACCCGTACTAGACATACCTGAATTTGCCTTAAAGAGTGCATTAAATTGCTCTTGTTCCCTGATATTTAAAATGGTCATTCGTCAAGGATAAATCGGGGTCAACCCTAGCAAAACTAAAACAGGCTACGTGAGACAGTGGCTAACTGTGTGTTGGAAAACCCATAATAGTATATGTTCCATAGAACGTTGGAACGTTTGAGTCAACATAATATACTTTTATCGATTCCTTAGTTACGCAGCGATATCCTAAATAGGGCGATGTCACAGCATTCCAAAATAATCTGAGTCTTCGTAGCCGTTCTAAAAACATTGGTCATAAATGAAAGAACAATGAACAATACAAACATCGTAATAAAATCAACCATGAATGGGCGGTTTCACTTCCTTCAGTCTTCACAATGCACGTCTTATTCACTGTATGGTTCTCTGTGTAGGCAATTGTTCATTGTATGACATCACAAGGGTTGGTCTTCGTCGATTCAGGTAGTTAGAGGAACGTGCATTAACGCCCTGGACCAGAGGTAGTAGCCTGGGGCGGTGAGAAAGGTGTGGACGCGGTCATAATTTCACCGTAGGTTTAGCCTCTGACGTAACGAAAGAAAAGCACACCTACATTTGTCAGGGGGAGAGTTTGACGGTACTGAAATCACAAGTGTAGGATTAGGATACCGTAAACTAACATATATCACAGTCAAATCCAAGTTATTGGTCAAGGTTCAGTTGAATGCCGAGAGACGCTTTGAACATAATGGACACTCATGTGAAAGCAGGACAAGTTTACCTTCAACACAGAAATGTAGAAAAGGTAAGCACGTAACTTTATTTAGCTCACTTAATTGTACACATCCTGGTACCTTATCTATCTTGTTTTTGTGGAATGACAATAAAAGTCAATAGGAACATATTGTATTTATTTAGATTTTGAATGCAGCTTTATAGCAGTCTTGTAATGTAAGTTTTTATTTCGTTTATTTCGAGTGTTTTGATGTTGGCTATTGATGTTATCATGTAAACTGCCACCCCCTTGTTTACTCTATGTACTGTGTATGACAGCCATCTAATCCCTCCACCATTCCACTTGACATTTTAAAGTATATGATTGCAGTATACGAGGACATTTACTGTAGCCGAAATGTTGAAGTCTTTTTTGCAGCGACAGGCTGCGTTGGTAATGGTGCGTGTGTAAAAGTATAAGGGGGGAACGGATCCTCACATGCGTGTCCAGACACAGTACTGCTCACAGTTTCCTCATGGCACATTCCAACGCAATATGTCCCAAAAGGCACCCTATTCCCTTTTCAGTGCACTACTTTTGACCAGGACTCACGGGATCTCTGGTCAAAACTACTGCACTATGTAGGGGATAGGGTGCCATTTGGGATGTATATTTAAACATGGCTAGGCACACGTAAAACAACGCATGTACTGTACCTGAGCACACATACCTCATCTACCACTGCACCTTTATTTAAAAATAGGCAGATGTGCTGGAGAAGGTTTGGGGGGGGTGATATTCTGAGTGTCATTTGACTAATGTGTTGTGGGCGAAATGGGAAAACTAGATACTCACTTTTTTTAAAATTATTTTTCTCACCCACAATTTTTTCTCCCATTCTCTTGGCCTTTCTCTTTTTCTCCCCATTATTTCTGTCTTCCCTCTCTTCCCTCATCCCCTTTCTTCCCTCCCTCCGCCCTCCCTCCAGAAGTGGAAGCAGCATTGGCTGACTCTCTACCCCTCCAGCCGCTGCGGTGTAGCCAGGCTAGAGCGCCAGGAAGTGGGGGGAGGAGAGCGGGCCGGTCCCTCTGGGGTCTGGAAGCACCAGGACAAAGTTAAGGAGAAGAGGGTGATCCGTCTGTCAGAGGTAAACCTTACTGCTGTACTTGTCTTTCTTACTAGCACTGACTTTGATTAGCTGCATTATTGAGGATTTTTTGTTTTACTGGCACTGACTGTGATACAGTATGTGGTTGTCTTACCTAACTTAGTTGAATGCACTATAATTGGCTCAGGATATGGACAAGCCTAAGGCCCTGCGAGAGACTAGCGTCCTGTCTAGAGGGCGTACTTTTACATCAAACTGGCTCATGATACAGAAACAGGAGATAGGCCCCTGCTCCTATGAGCTGTTAGAGCTTGCACAAGCCTTACCCCCGATCTATCTCTTTAATGCTGAGTGCCAAGCAGAGACGCACCAAGTCACATTTTTTACAGTCTCAGGATAAGAGTGTCTGCTAATGGAGAAAATGTAAATGTAGGTGATCAGGGTCCTGAGGCTGCCCCCACACGCTGAGGCCTGCCCCAAAGACAACATGGCCGCCTTCTGTGTGGAGACCGACGGCAGGAGGTACGTCTTCGCAGTGGATAAGGACGACTGCGTGGAGTGGGTGGAGAGGATGTGTGACCTCGCCTTCCAGGTGAGAATAGCAGCTTCTGTTGTTGTCTTGTGACCGTTATGGATCAGTCTCAATTCAACATTTTGACAGTTACAGATGGAAGTAGAATCATACTTTATTAGCATTCAACAACGCTGAATTAGGAATTTGTCTCGGTATTGGTACAAGGCTAACAGCAAACGCCATTATTCACTGGTCTCTCTATCATTAAACTCTTTTCATCACCAAACGGTTATTATATAGAGGATGTGTACACTCTTAGAAACTAGGTTGTAAATGGGCTCTTCTGCTGACCCCATAGGAGAAACCGGTTTTGTTCCCTGTATAAACCTCTGTAGAAAGGGTTCTACATGGAAGCCAAAAGGGGTTCTCCTTTGGGGACAGCCGAAGAACCCTTTTAAGGTTCTAGATAGCACCTTTTTTTTCTAAGAGTGTAGGTATCTGTGAGGACAGTTCTCTCTGTCTAATGTAAATACATGTCTTGTCTCCCAGGGAGGCTCCACTGGTCAGCAGCCCCAAATTCAGATGGAGGACAACCAGATCTACGTCTCCAGGGAGGAAGGTGAGAAGCACATCAGATATCCTAGTGGTCACACAAACTATAACGAACAGCCATTCTTCTGTCTGTTTATGTCTAATGGGCGTATGATTACTGCTGTCTTGGAACAGGTTCTTCTTTTCAAAGATATTACTACGAACAAAGGAAAGATAAACACAAAATATAAAACAAGAAATAGAAATGAACACCGTCCATAGTGCTTCGGTCATGACCGCCACTCTCCCTCCTCTCTCCCCTCAGTTAGTGAGTTCAGGGTGGGTGTGAAGCAGACGGATGTAGCGATGCGCTGCGGCCTCCAGGGGGAGTACTATTGGCTACAAGTGGCACAGGAGGGGCTGGTCCTTAAGGAGGCGGAGACCAGGAAGAGTTTGCAGGACTGGCCCTATCGGCTGATACGACGCTATGGCAGAGACAAGGTCAGTAGAACCATGGAATTTAGAATCTCATTGA
The DNA here is from genome assembly GCF_013265735.2 of Oncorhynchus mykiss. Taxonomy (NCBI): domain Eukaryota; kingdom Metazoa; phylum Chordata; class Actinopteri; order Salmoniformes; family Salmonidae; genus Oncorhynchus; species Oncorhynchus mykiss. Next base: position 122,790 of record NC_048583.1, on the reverse strand, counting down.
GCCATAGAATTAGATTCCTAATCTGTTACTAGTTTTAATCTAATGCTACTCACTAGTGTCTAATTTCAAGGCCGTCACAGTATGGTACTATGCTGCGCTACAAAGGCAAAACGCAGTAACTACATCATTTTTGGGACTGCAAATTCTGACTTCAAAGTCTTTTTCTCTCTAAAAAGACAGCAATTTCTGGTACTTCATGATATGTTCTGATCAACTGGCTTGTTCTTGTGTCAGGAAACAAAATCCCACACTAATCAGATAATATACCTGGCCATTACAAAAGATCAAAGTTACTGTGTTTGGCCTTTTTAGGGCAGTGTGGGTCCAAAAAAGGATGTGTCTAAGGATTATTGTAGGGTCATCAGTGTCCAATCAAGAAGGTTGCAGGTTATAATACGTTTGGTGCCCACATTCAGTTATGCAATTTTCCAGTGAACACCTGTGGGAATTTTCTCAAATCATTGTGTCCTCTTGGTTCTCCCACAGTTGACATTCAACATCGAGGCGGGCCGGCGCTGTGACTCTGGACCCGGAACCTTCACCTTTGAGACGTGCCAAGCTGACGTCATCTTCAGCCTCATCGAGACCGCCATACGGGAACAGAAGGCCGTCGCCGGGGACGAATGTGAGGGCGACACTGTGGTTGCTAACCGTAGCCCTAATATGCCTCGTGCTCGTTCACCACTGCCCAAACTACCAGATAGCGCAGCCATTTTGGAGGGCAGCTACAGTTTTAAACCAGTATTTTCAAATGCTATTGGCTCAGAGCAGTGTTTGTACTCACAGCCGCCTAATTTGATTGGCTCTGAGGAGTGTCCGTACTCTGAGCCAGCAGACAGTATTAAACCCAAAGCCCCCAGCCTCAACTCCTATCTGACGCCCCCAACAGCCTCCACACTCACCCCCTCCATCCCTCTACACCCCTGCAATCACCATGTCAACCGAACGGAACCAGTGTACGCCGACCCAGCAGACATCCTCTCACTCACACCCCCGAGATCTACACCACCACCACCCCCGCCCACTTCCTCTTCCTGCTCTTATCACCACGACAGCAAGCCAGAGCCGGTCTACTCCGAGGTGTACGGCCGTGTGAGTCCTCTACCTGACAAGACTCAACAACAGAAACAGAGCCAGGACCAGCGGGGGCAGGAACCTGGCAAAGAGAAACCCATCTATAGTGAGCCTTGTGTGGGGACCCCAGCCAAGGGCCCCAACACTGACCCGTTCGCCCACCTTTACAGCCAGGTCTGCAAGCCAGGCTCTTCATCACCATCTTCATCATCCCCCTCTTCCTCACTGGCCTCCTCTTCCTCCTCATCATCATCGTCGTTGACCATTACCAGGACCTTGGCCACCAGGAGGCCCACTGCTGGACGCCAGTCACCAGAGGTCATCTATGAAAACATGGGGTTCATTTAGGATACTCTGCTGCGTCTGAAATGGCACCCTATTGCCCTTTAAGGTGCACTACTTCTGATCAGCGCCCATAAGGATATATTCAGACCAATACACACATTCACTCATTTCACAATGTTTTTGTCTACTTACTTTATTTATTGAACTTGTTTTCACATACAGAATCATTGTTTTTTCTTATGATGTAATAACTTTTGTATAACGTGTTATGAATATATTGCACACCAGTGTAATGGACATGGGAGAGGGAGAAAAGAGCCACAGAGATCTTCCCGAAGTCTGTCAGTGGTCGATGTAAATGTTTTGAAACAGTGTTAGCCGCTGCCTCCTCCCCAACAGAAACCAATGACTTCCGCTCAGTCTCACATCCTTTTCCTAATTTACTTTGTTTTACTGATGTGATTCAATAAAACAATAATGGGTGTGTATCCAGTAACTCTCCTTCCACTATTTGTTTTGTGCATTGATCATTTAATTATTATTATTTTTTAAATTGTGCCCCTCAATAAATTAGACTACTGTTCATTTCAATGCTGTTTACATGGGAATATGTGAACATTGATTTTGGTTGTGGTTTAGTGAGATTTGAACGCTTCCTGGTTTAACACCCTGTAATAGTTATATTACATACTGTACTGTACCTGACCTGGAGGCTATAAGTAGCCTATTATACCGTGTTAGAAATAGCACCAAATCGGACACCGAATAGGTAGGTGAGAATAAAAAAATACGCCGTATTTTGATACACTTGAACCGTACTTTTTTGTTTTCTTGGTTTCTGTAGGCGCTTCGTTCCCCCCTGTCATCCACTTTTGATAGAACGCCCCGAGCGTTTTAATGATGCGTAACTGACGCGCGGTCATCAACGGACATTCTCCCTGATGTCACTTCTCAACATGCGGACCACCTGTTTTATGGCCGTGATCTTGTGGCTCACAACTGGTTCATCTCGTTGTCAAACACCAATTCCCAATGTTCACGGAGGTGAGTACAGTACAGTTGGACAAACGGCCTCTCTCTCTCTACATACAAAATGTATAGCAATTTTAAAATGTATCGCAATTCCTAATGGATACGGTAACGTTATGGAGGCTACAATCTAATTAGTCATAGCAATGCAAATGATGTTGCCTAGCAAACAAGTACATTTGTAAGAAGTCTATTATCAGCACCCAGTGTGGTTTTGGTAGGCTAATTTATTCATCTGGGAGTGGAAATGGTTAATTACTTAATCCAACATTTAACCAGATGGGAAGGTTTGAGGCATGGTCGAGAAATGCCCATTAAACAACACCTTTAAAATGACTGAATACAGGCGTGTCATTTCACTGCTGTTTTCACTAAGTACCTGGAATAATGCAGAGTGAGTATAGACTGGGGTTACAGTGTTATCCTAGTTTTGCCTGCTTTCATGGAAAGATAGGCCTAGGCTATAGGTCTTAGATTGTAATACAGAGAATGTGGAGGATTAAGATGCCCCACTCTTTGTGGTGTGTGTGTGTGTGTGTGTGTTAACACACAAATGCAACAAGGAGCAGTTTACCGGACACATATTGAGCCTATGTCACGGACGAAATAGCAAACGCAAAGGAGAGTTTAGCCCCAAAATTGTCTACCTAAATCAGCATTGAGTGACTGTTGAGTAGGGGTTTATTTATTACGCTGATTCTGTTGCAAAACATTTCTTAAACGGAATGAAATGGGGAGGGACCTAACTGAATCTGTCCAATAGAAACCATTTTTTGTTGTTTGGACTAATTATTGCATCCCAGCTCTGGGTAGCAGCCGACAGACCACAAGAGTGTTTCTCAGTAGAGGAAGTGACACAATTACTGATGCTTAGATATGGTTCCCTAAAAGTCCCTGTAAGTCAGTCTCATCCTTCGCACATTCACTCAAAGGTCAAAGGCAAATAAATGGGGTGGAGGAGGGGAGTCTATATATTACGGAGCCCTGGTCCAAAGTAGTGCACTGTAGGAAATAGCCATTTGGGGCACATCCCTAATGTTATGTCCTGTTCTCCTCAGGGTTAGGTGCAGTTCTGGGGGTGTCCAACGCCAGCGTCCTCCTGCAAGATCCCAGCTCTGAGACACTCTACCTGGGAGCCAGAGGCTCCATCCTGGCCCTGCACACCTCCAACCTCACCTGGAAACACCCATCAGTGAGAGAGAAAGGGAGGGAGAGACAGAGAGGGGGGAGGGACAGGGACATAAGAGGACGGAGGGAGGGACAGGGAGATAAGAGGGCGGAGGAAGGGGGGGACAGGGAGATAAGAGGGCAGAGGAAGGGAGGGACAGGGAGATAAGAGAGCGGAGGGAGGGACAGGGTGATAAGAGGGCGGAGGGAGGGAGGGACAGGGAGATAAGAGAGCGGAGGGAGGGAGGGACAGGGACATAAGAGGACGGAGGGAGGGACAGGGAGATAAGAGGGCGGAGGGAGGGAGGGACAGGGAGATAAGAGAGCGGAGGGAGGGAGGGACAGGGAGATGGGAGGGAGGGAAGGAGGGACAGAGAGATAAGACGGCGGAGGGAGGGACAGGGAGATAAAAGGGGGAGGGACAGGGAGATGGGAGAGTGGATGGAGGGATGGACAGGGAGATAAGAGGGGGAGGGACAGGGAGATGGGAGGGAGGGAAGGAAGGAGGGACAGAGAGATAAAAGGGCAGAGGGAGGGACAGGGAGATAAGAGGGCGGAGGGAGGGACAGGGAGATAAGTGGGCGGAGGGAGGGACAGGGAGATGAGGGAGGGTCAGGGAGATAAGAGGGGAGAGGGAGGGTCAGGGAGATAAGAGGGCGGAGAGAGGGATGGACAGAGAGATAAGAGGGGGAGGGACAGGGAGATGGGAGGGAGGGAAGGAAGGAGGGACAGAGAGATAAAAGGGTAGAGGAAGGGACAGGGAGATGGGAGGGACAGAAAGATGGGAGGGGGGAGACTTCTTCACTTGACTGTCTGTGTGTGCACGGTTATCTGTGCATATTTCCACTCTTGATCTTAGCTAACTGGCAGTGAAACGAGTGTGTATTTGTTTCGGTGTTTTCATGATGGGAGTATTCATGACCACAAAACCATAGAAAAACCTACGTCTTACCTGGGACAAACACACTATGCCAGACATTGATTAAACCTAGTCCTGGACAACTTTCTCAATAGAGATTCTCCACTGACACTGCTTTTTAGTCCAGTACTGGGCTTAACCTGATGTTTAACTGTGTGATGTAACTGTATGATGTTTAACTGTGTGATGTAACTGTATGATGTTTAACTGTGTGATGTAACTGTATGATGTTTAACTGTGTGATGTAACTGTATGCGTTTGTGTGTTCTCTCTTTGACTTCCGTCTCTGCAGATTAAGTGGGAGGCAACAGAAGAGGAGAGGAAGTCCTGTATGGGGAAAGGCAAGAGAGGGGTGAGCAACGTGGGGTGCTCTTGATCTGTGCGTGTGTGTGTGTGTGTGTGTGTGTGTGTGTGTGTGTGTGTGGTAAGAGATGGCAGTGGCGGCTGGTGGGAGGAGCTATAGAAGGACAGGCTCATTGTAATTGCTGGAATGCAATAGATGGAACGGAGTCAGACATGTGGTTTCCATATGTTTGATTTGTTTGATAACATTCCATTCCAGCCATTACAATGAGCCTGTCCTCCTATAGCTCCTCCCACCGTCCTCGCTGCTCTGTAGTGTATCTACGTGGTTAAAGGTGTCGGTGAGATGCCATGCTTCACACCCATCACCTTTGCCTTTTGTCATACTCATCTATGTCATGATGTATGATACCGTTACCATAACGACTGCTTTACTGACTCTTCAGCTTCCTGTCAACAACACATCACATCCTGTATGTTTGGCTTTCAGATGACTTTTCACTTTGTATCTGGTCATCTTCAAAGACTGATAAACAGAAGCATGACTTACCTTAAATAGTCAGGGAGTTAGAGTTCTTCACTACCGTTTATTCAATGGGAGTAATATGAAAACCAACCTTGGCCTGTACACATTGTGTTCCTGGCACCTGAGTTGAGAAACCCTGCATTGTACTTCTGATTATAACCATATTTTATTGATCTGTTTAGAGCCAGGTTCTCCTTATCTAGGATCATGCTATCTACCCCAAATCCTAACCTTAGCCATTATGGTGAGGAATGTAAACTGACCTGAGATCTGTGTCTAGAGGCAACTTTATCCTGCTCTGTTATGGCCCTGTGGTAAGAAGGAGTTGCCAAACACGCTTCAGCCTAGCTTAAACTAAAAGGCAATCAGGGACTTGAAAATCCCCAAAATATTCCTTATCCCAGGGCACTTGAACTGTTTCCGCATATCAAATCAAATCAAAATGATTTATATAGCCCTTCTTACATCAGCTGATATCTCAAAGTGCTGTACAGAAACCCAGCCTAAAACCCCAAACAGCAAGCAATGCAGGTGTAGAAGCACAGTGGCTAGGAAAACTCCCTAGAAAGGCCAAGACCAAGGATGAAACCTAGAGAGGCTATGAGGGGTGGCCAGTCCTCTTCTGGCTGTGCCGGGTGGAGATTATAACAGAACATGGCCAAGATGTTCAAATGTTCATAAATGACCAGCATGGTCAAATAATAATAATCACAGTAGTTGTTGAAGGTGCAGCAAGTCAGCACCTCAGGAGTAAATGTCAGTTGGCTTTTCATAGCCGATCATTAAGAGTATCTCTTAAGCTCCTGCTGTCTCTAGAGAGTTGAAAACAGCAGGTCTGGGACAGGTAGCACGTCCAGTGAACAGGTCAGGATTCCATAGCCGCAGGCAGAACAGTTGAAACTGGAGCAGCAGCACGGCCAGGTGGACTGGGGACAGCAAGGAGTCATCATGCCAGGTAGTCCTAAGGCATGGTCCTAGGGCTCAGGTCCTCCGAGAGAGAGAAAGAAAGAGAGAATTAGATAGAGCATACTTAAATTCACACAGGACACCGGATAAGACAGGAGAAGTACTCCAGATATAACAGACTGACCCTAGCCCCCCGACACATAAACTACTGCAGCATAAATACTGGAGGCTGAGACAGGAGGGGTCAGGAGACACTGTGGCCCCATCCGATGATACCCCCGGACAGGGCCAAACAGGCAGGATATAACCCCACCCACTTTGCCAAAGCACAGCTCCCACACCACTAGAGGGATATCTTCAACCACCAACTTACCATCCTGAGACAAGGCCGAGTATAGCCCACAAAGATCTCCACCACGGCACAACCCAAGGGGGGGCGCCAACCCAGACAGGAAGATCACATCAGTGACTCAACCCACTCAAGTGATGCACCCCTCCTAGGGACGGCATGGAAGAGCACCAGTAAGTCAGTGACTCAGGCTCTGTAATAGGGTTTGAGGCAGAGAATCCCAGTGGAGAGAGGGGAACCGACCAGCCAGAGACAGCAAGGGTGGTTCTTTGCTCCATAGATCGTAAAGAATTAGAGATACAAACAGGCTTACGTTTTCCCCATCTGGTAATCTTAAATGGCACCCTAGTCCCCTATTCAGTGCACCACTATTGACCAGGGCCTATAGGGGAGAATAGGATGCTGTTTGAGACATGTTTCTTTGTCTCCCTCTACAGGATGACTGTTATAACTACATCTGTCTGCTGGAGGTTCTGAAGGATGGAAGGATCTACGTCTGTGGCTCCTACGCCTACAATCCCAAGTGTGCTTTCATTGTCAGTCACGTTCTCTCTCCTCTGTCGCTTCTCATACTCTACACCTATATTTTCATTATTATTATGATACTCTACACCTATATTATTATTATTATTATTGGTATTATTATTATACTCTACACCTATATTATTATTATTATACTCTACACCTATATTATTATTATTATTATTATACTCTACACCTATATTATTATTATTATACTCTACACCTATATTATTATTATACTCTACACCTATATTATTATTATTATTATTATACTCTACACCTATATTATTATTATACTCTACACCTATATTATTATTATTATTATTGGTATTATTATTATACTCTACACCTATATTATTATTATACTCTACACCTATATTATTATTATTATACTCTACACCTATATTATTATTATACTCTACACCTATAATATTATTATACTCTACACCTATATTATTATTATTATACTCTACACCTATATTATTATTATACTCTACACCTATAATATTATTATACTCTACACCTATAATATTATTATACTCTACACCTATATTATTATTATTATACTCTATTCCTATATTATTATTATACTCTACACCTATATTATTATTATTATACTCTACACCTATAATATTATTATACTCTACACCTATAATATTATTATACTCTACACCTATATTATTATTATACTCTACACCTATATTATTATTATACTCTACACCTATAATATTATTATACTCTACACCTATATTATTATTATACTCTACATCTATATTATTATTATACTCTACACCTATATTATTATTATACTCTACACCTATATTATTATTATACTCTACACCTATATTATTATTATACTCTACACCTATATTATTATTATACTCTACACCTATATTATTATTATACTCTACACCTATATTATTATTATTATTATTATACTCTACACCTATATTATTATTATTATACTCTACACCTATATTATTATTATACTCTACACCTATATTATTATTATACTCTACACCTATATTATTATTATACTCTACACCTATATTATTATTATTATTATTATACTCTACACCTATATTATTATTATACTCTACACCTATATTATTATTATACTCTACACCTATATTATTATTATACTCTACACCTATAATATTATTATACTCTACACCTATATTATTATTATACTCTACACCTATATTATTATTATACTCTACACCTATATTATTATTATACTCTACACCTATATTATTATTATTATTATTATACTCTACACCTATATTATTATTATACTCTACACCTATATTATTATTATACTCTACACCTATATTATTATTATACTCAACACCTATATTATTATTATACTCTACACCTATATTATTATTAATATACTCTACACCAATATTATTATTATACTCTACACCTATATTATTAGTATTATTATTATTATACTCTACACCTATATTGTTATTATACTCTACACCTATATTATTATTATTATACTCTACACCTATATTATTATTATTATTATTATACTCTACACCTATATTATTATTATACTCTACACCTATATTATTATTATACTCTACACCTATATTATTATTATTATACTCTACACCTATATTATTATTATACTCTACACCTATATTATTATTATACTCTACACCTATATTATTATTATACTCTACACCTATAATATTATTATACTCTACACCTATATTATTATTATTATACTCTACACCTATATTATTATTATACTCTACACCTATATTATTATTATACTCTACACCTATATTATTATTATTATTATACTCTACACCTATATTATTATTATACTCTACACCTATATTATTATTATACTCTATGAGCCGTCCTCCCCTCAGCAGCCTCCACTGGTTCACATACACTACTAAATATAGACTGTGTGTGTGTTCAGGACCCAGTGACGTTTGTCCTAGTGAAGGAAGGTGGTGACAAAGTGAAGATGGAGAATGGGAAGGGGAAGTGTCCTTATGATCCCAGACAACCTCACACTGCTGTTACTGCAGGTTAGACACACACACTGCTGTTACTGAAGGTTAGACACACACACTGCTGTTACTGTAGGTTAGACACACACACTGCTGTTACTGCAGGTTAGACACACACACTGCTGTTACTGTAGGTTAGACACACACACTGCTGTTACTGCAGGTTAGACACACACACTGCTGTTACTGCAGGTTAGACACACACACTGCTGTTACTGTAGGTTAGACACACACACTGCTGTTACTGTAGGTTAGACACACACACTGCTGTTACTGTAGGTTAGACACACACTGCTGTTACTGCAGGTTAGACACACACTATGCTGTTACTGCAGGTTAGACACACACACTGCTGTTACTGTAGGTTAGACACACACTCTGCTGTTACTGCAGGTTAGACACACACACTGCTGTTACTGTAGGTTAGACACACACTGCTGTTACTGCAGGTTAGACACACACACTGCTGTTACTGTAGGTTAGACACTCACACTCACAAACACGCTCACACTATCACATCCTGTCTATGTGTGTACTGTAGATGGAGTGCTGTACACCGCCTCCCCTTCTAACTTCCTGGGCACGATGTTTGACATCACCAGGGCAACAGGTCAAGAGGTGCACGTACATCAGTCCATCAACTGGCTCAGTGGTGAGACCCATCTGTCAATCACACACACTCCCAATGCATGTTGGGAAAGATGATAAAATACTTCTACTGTCCAAACTTCTGTAACACCAAACAACAACAGAATGTGTCCAATGAAGAGTTTAACTCAGGATGTGGTTTAGCAGTGTAGTGTTACTTACCTAATGAGTTCTCTTTGATGATGGTCTACATCTTTAACCATCCACGTGTTTTATGCCAGTAAAGTCATACCGTATAAAATAAACATCACCACAGCTCTGATGGAAACAGGATGTTTTGGTACAGTTTTATAAATGCTAACAGATAACTTGTCCGTTGGACATGGTGGGATATTTTTGTGGCGGTAGAATGAAGGATGTGAGAAGTGGAGATGGAAACATCTTTATATGCTAGTATTGATGTAACAACCATCATAAGTAAACTGGGAGTCATGGTTGTGTGGTCCTTCCACTACGACTCGGGAAGTCATGCAGTTTATTAGGCTACAGATGAAATAACTGAAAGTGCAAGGCGATTTTGACGCTCTTTTCCAATAAATATCGAGGGTCTTATTCTGGTGACGTGATGATCGATGCTTGACTGCAGTTTGACAAATACAAATGTTCTTGCTCTTATCGATAGTAATCTCATCATGTAGACTAGTGTTGCCACACTGTATCTGTGAGCTGTTGGCTAGAACGCTCGTGCCAAGACCAGAATATGCACATTTGCTACTTAACCTAACCTGAGATATAACTATCGGTACAGTTGAAAATGGAAACACATTCAACTTTACATTTTTATTCGGTACATGAAAACTTAAGCGAAAAATAATGTTTTGTGTGTCTACATCATCACACATTGATTTTTATCTGCAAAAAGACAGTTTAGTGGAAACACCACTGATGAGAAAATGTGCAAGTTTGTCTGGGGCTACAAGGAAAATGTGAACCGTCGGGGGTGTTGAGGACTGGAGCTGGGAAGCACGACACACAATATGTCATTAATATGTCATTCTCTGATGAGTCCAGATCCAGAGTTTGTGAGTTCGGCCCTGGTCAGGGAGAGTCCTGGAGATGATGATAAAATCTACTTCTTCTTCACGGAGAACGCCTTAGAGTACGACCTTTACACCAAGGTCAGGGTCACACGGTTGGCCAGAGTCTGCAAGGTGAGATACATCTCTCTCTCTGTCTGTCTGTCTCTCTTTCCTCTCTTTCTCTCTCTCTCCCTCTATTTTGCTCATGTGTGCTTTGACTCGTGCTCTCTCTCCATCCTTCTCATCCCCCTCTCCCCCATCCCTTTCCCTATCTGCTAGGGAGACGTGGGGGGCTCTAAGACCCTGCAGAAGAGCTGGACCAGTTTCCTGAAGGCTCAGCTGGTGTGTCAGGACCGGGACAGTGGCCAGCACTACACCGTCCTGACCCACGCCTACCCCCTGGAACACCGCCTGGGAGACCCCAGCAGCACACACTTCTACACCCTCTTCACCTACCAGGGGTAAGGGGGGAGAGGGGAAGAGAGAGGGAGGGAGTAGGGGTAGAGATGGGGAGAGAGGGAGGTAGAGGAGGAGTAGAGATGGGAAATGGGGTGGAGAGTGAATGAGAGAGAGGACAGATTGCGAGGGAAAGAGAGAGGAGAATCACTAAAATATGAATATTATGTTAGTGACTCATACGGACGGCATTACTGCAATTAACATGTTAATGTGTATGTGTGTGTGTGTGTGTGTTTAGGAAAGGAGAGCGCGTGTCAGCAGTGTGTGTGTACAGCCTGGCTGACATCACCAAGGTGTTTGCGACGGGAGGCTTCAGAGATATGAAGAGGAACTGTGTGAACAGTGGCAGCTCTGAGTCTGTACCCGACCCCCGACCTGGACAGGTATTCACCAGACTCACCTGGGTTGTATTTATTAGGGCATGCAATGGAAAACATTTTAAAAACGTTCTGCAACGGATAGTGAAAGTTAGTGCTTCTTTCGAAAATGAGTGTTTCTTTGTTATTGGACGGATCCTGGTAGTCATTTTCCATTTCAGGGTTATTATCATATAGTGTCCTAGTATGTCCATCATCGTCATAACCCAGTGAACTGTTCTCTGTTCCCCCTCAGTGTGTCAACGATGTCCTGAGAGCCCGGGGTTACAACTCCTCCTTCGACATGCCCGACCGCGTGCTGCAGTTTGCCAAGGAACATCCTCTGTTGACGAACACTGTGGACGCAGCGCCCCTCCTGGTGAGGAGGGGAACCACATACACCAGGATCACAGCCACCAACATCTCCAATAGTGATGCTGCCCTACTACATCTGGGAACAGGTGAGAGAGAGAAACATCAGGTAATCAATAGACCAGGCAATTCATTGACTATGCTGAACATATCAGAAAATGTTCTCATTTTGTGGTTGATGATGTTCTGTGGTGTGAATTGATGTGTGTTTTCACACAGATCAGGGGGAGTTACACAGTGTGTCTATTGTTGGTCGTACTGCTACTCTGCTGCAGGAGATCCCTCTGACAACCTCAGTAGAGCCCGTCAACAACATCCTCATACACCAGGTATCAGACACACACACACACACACACACACACACACACACACACACACACACAGACACACACACACACACACACACACACAGACACACAGACACACACAGGCATCTTTCATTCTTTGCTCCCTGCCAGGGCCATGTGGTGGTGGGCTCCCCCTCCTCTCTGTCCCGTGTGCCAGTAGAGGGGTGCAGGGTGTACTCCAGCTGTCAGGTGTGTGCCCGGGCAGCAGGACTAGGTTGTGTGTGGGACCTCAACACGAGAGCCTGTGTTGCGGAGTGAGTCTACATAGCATTCTCTTTGTAGGGGTTTGAGTCTTTTTCTCTCTCTCTCTTTCTCTCTTTCTCTCTCTCTCTCTGAATTCAATTCAAGGGCTTTATTGGCATCGGAAACATATGTTTTAAGGCCCTCCTTGGTAGGCCTCTCTCTCTGTCTCTATGTCTGTCTCTGTCTCTCACTCTCTATGCCTGTCTCTGTCTCCGACTCTCTATGCCTGTCTCTGTCTCCCACTCTCTATGCCTGTCTCTGTCTCCCACTCTCTATGCCTGTCTCTGTCTCTCACTCTCTATGCCTGTCTGTCTCTCACTCTCTATGCCTGTCTCTGTCTCCCACTCTCTATGCCTGTCTCTGTCTCTCACTCTCTATGCCTGTCTGTCTCTCACTCTCTATGCCTGTCTCTGTCTCTCACTCTCTATGTCTGTCTCTGTCTCTCACTCTCTATGCCTGTCTCTGTCTCCCACTCTCTATGCCTGTCTCTGTCTCTCACTCTCTATGCCTGTCTCTGTCTCTCACTCTCTATGCCTGTCTCTGTCTCCCACTCTCTATGCCTGTCTCTGTCTCCCACTCTCTATGCCTGTCTCTGTCTCTCACTCTCTATGCCTGTCTCTGTCTCTCACTCTCTATGTCTGTCTCTCTCTCACTCTCTATCCCTCCTGCTGTCCAGAACATTGCTTTATCTTCCTTCCTTTCAAACAAGTTGTTTCACTGTCACCCTCACATCTCACCGTCTCTCGTTGCTCTTCCTCTGTTCTCAGATCTCCAGTGCAGAGGGAGTCAGAGGACCCTTTGAAGGTGTGTGGCACTGGAGAGGGTGAGTACGAACACTATTCCACTATTAAACAGGTTGATTGAAATTGTAGTGCTAGAGGCGCACTACAGACCCTTGTTTGATTCCAGGCTGTATCACAACCGGCCGTGATTGGGAGTCCCATAGGGCGGCGCACATTTGACCCAGCATCGTCTGGTTTAGGGTCTGGCCGGGGTAGGCCGTTATTGTCAATAAGAATTTGTTCTTAACTGACTTGTATAGTTAAATAAAGGTAAAAAAATATATATATAATAATTATATAATATAATTCTATCAGTTATATTCCACTATTACCCATGCATAAGGTTCTTATATCACATCTATTCCACTATTAAACATGTTTAAGGCCCTCATACCACATCTATTCCACTATTAAACATGCATACAGCCCTCATACCACATCTATTCCACTATTAAACATGCATACAGCCCTCATACCACATCTATTCCACTATTAAACATGCATACAGCCCTCATACCACATCTATTCCACTATTAAACATGCATACAGCCCTCATACCACATCTATTCCACTATTAAACATGCATACAGCCCTCATACCACATCTATTCCACTATTAAACATGCATACAGCCCTCATACCACATCTATTCCACTATTAAACATGCATACAGCCCTCATACCACATCTATTCCACTATTAAACATGCATACAGCCCTCATACCACATCTATTCCACTATTAAACATGCATACAGCCCTCATACCACATCTATTCCACTATTAAACATGCATACAGCCCTCATACCACATCTATTCCACTATTAAACATGCATACAGCCCTCATACCACATCTATTCCACTATTAAACATGCATACAGCCCTCATACCACATCTATTCCACTATTAAACATGCATACAGCCCTCATACCACATCTATTCCACTATTAAACATGCATACAGCCCTCATACCACATCTATTCCACTATTAAACATGCATACAGCCCTCATACCACATCTATTCCACTATTAAACATGCATACAGCCCTCATACCACATCTATTCCACTATTAAACATGCATACAGCCCTCATACCACATCTATTCCACTATTAAACATGCATACAGCCCTCATACCACATCTATTCCACTATTAAACATGCATACAGCCCTCATACCACATCTATTCCACTATTAAACATGCATACAGCCCTCATACCACATCTATTCCACTATTAAACATGCATACAGCCCTCATACCACATCTATTCCACTATTAAACATGCATACAGCCCTCATACCACATCTATTCCACTATTAAACATGCATACAGCCCTCATACCACATCTATTCCACTATTAAACATGCATACAGCCCTCATACCACATCTATTCCACTATTAAACATGCATACAGCCCTCATACCACATCTATTCCACTATTAAACATGCATACAGCCCTCATACCACATCTATTCCACTATTAAACATGCATACAGCCCTCATACCACATCTATTCCACTATTAAACATGCATACAGCCCTCATACCACATCTATTCCACTATTAAACATGCATACTGCCCTCATACCACATCTATTCCACTATTAAACACATCCACCAAATCTACAACATTTCCAAACAGAATTAGGACGATCTCTCGCTCTTACTCTCATCTAGTAACTCCCTCCCTCCTCTTGACCATACTTCCTATCTCTCCCTTTCTCTCTCTTTTACTCTCCATCCTTCCTTCTCACTCCTCCTCTCCCTCCAACTCCTCTTTCTCTCTCTTTTACTCTCCATTCTTCCTTCTCACTCCTCCTCTCCCTCCAACTCCTCTTTCTCTCTCTGCTTCTGCCTCTCTCTGTCATCTCTCCCACCCCCTTTCCATCTCAGGTCGTTGTTCCCCTGTGGTGAAGGAGCTGCGTGTGAAGATGGGCCTGTTGGTCCTCCTCCCCTGTGATCACCCCCATCTCTCCCCTCTCCCCTGCGTCTGGGAGCACCCCCAGGACCGCCACACCCAGCAGCACCACTCCCACCTGGAGGTCACCGTCTCCGGATCCAGCCTGGGCCTCTACTCCTGCCGCTGCTCAGTCCAGGGTGATTATTCCTGGGGTAGCGAACCCTGCCTCACAGCCTCCTACCAGCTCATCATGGAGGACCTCAGTGTCGAAGGCAGGGTGGACCCGGGGCTGTCGAGATCACCGGTATGGGTGTACATCTCCTATGTCCTGCTGGGGGTGCTGGTTGGAGCTTTAGGAGCCACTGTGTTCCTGAAGAGGCTGTGCTGGAGAGCAGCCCAGCACATCCCATTAGAGGACAGAAATGGGGGGGGAGCCAATCAAGGACAGCAGGGGCGGGGCCCCACCTGCTATGAGAATAAGCTGGTGATGGGTGACACGTCGGGCGGCCAATCGGGAGAGGGCGTTTTGTGAAGAGATGTCCAGAATTGACTTAATTGAAGGGAGTGTTTTGCCAGATGCGGCTTAGAGACTCTCTCTGAGGCTTTCTTTCTGTGTCTCTGTCTCTGCTTCTCTGTAACCAGGTTTCCATCCAACCTTTTTATGTGAGTAAAACATGTCACGACAGGCCTGATGGAAACAGCACATTTTTGGGTAAACTTTCAATGTCGACAAAACAAAATACGCTTGACAAGGTGGGATCGTTTTGTGTCTGTAAAGTGAATTATGTGAGAAACGGCGGTGGAAACACCACCTTTATAGGCAGATATTGATGTGATAACCATCATATCGATGCAGTGACATGTTGTGTGGTCCTCACACTACTACTCAGGCAAGCATGCAGTTTATTAGCCTACAGATGAAATAAGTAATGATGAGCTTGATGCTCCTTTCCAATAAATATCCAGGGTCCTATTCTGGTGACATGATCGATGCTTGGCTGCCGTTTGACAAATAAAACAAATCTTACTCTTATCAATAATATTGTCATGTAGACTGTCACGAACCGGCTCAAAGCCCGTAACAAAGGGAGACAACGTGGAGATAAGGAGTAACAAAATATATATTTATTAACTAAAGCAACTAAGGAAAATATACAATGATGTGTGTAATCAGTAATCAGTAGTGTAAGTGAGTTTTGCGTGCATGAATGTGATAATGCAGGGTGTTGAAAGGTGCCAAAGCAAACAAACAAAAGGCCACCAAGAACCACAACACAATCTACAAAGGTGTCTGCATGGAGAGAGTCTCTTCCATGAATGTGGAAGAGGTCTATTTATCCTGGGAGACACCTGGCCCAGGTGTTTCCCATGAAGCTGACGACCCTCCCAACTCCGCCCACCGGCATCCTAATAAGGAAACAAGAACAAAGACAGAATACAGCAGACAGAGTGGGAGGGTCGTCACAAGACAAGCTTACCCCACTGTATCTGCCAGCTGCTGGCTACAGCGTACATACAAGGACCAGAGTGGGCACATTTGCTATTTATCGCAACACAGTTGAAAATTCGATGAAAGCCCGTCATCACCCACTGTCATCACCCACTGTCAGCACCCACTGTCAGCACCAACTGGCATCACCAACTGGCATCACCCACTGTCATCACCAACTGTCATCACCAACTGGCATCACCCACTGGCATCACCCACTGGCATCACCCACTGTTTCCAAGTCAATTTGGTGGAAACTCGGCACTGGTGGGAAAATGTGCATATTTTCCTTATGGATATTTTACAAAATTCACATGAAAATCTGTCGCCAGTTGGAATGAAACCAAGCTAGTGACATCACAGGGTAGGATTAAAAGTGAAAAAGATAGTGATTTCCAAACCGGCAACCAGTTTCTAGCCAGCGGGAGGGTATATACCTGCTCCCCACGTCACCACAAATCTCAGTGTTTGATGAAAATCACTGTTTTTAAAATGTTTTTGCTTTTAATGTCATTGGCTAGAACGTTATATATTTTTCGACAAAACGTAAAAATGCGGCATTTTCATATGTTTAGACACTGGCATTGTGCTGGAGATAATGAACATGAGGATGACAACATGTTTAGACTCTGGCATTGTGCTGGAGATAATGAACATGAGGATGACAACATGTTTAGACTGGCATTGTACTGGAGATAATGAACATGAGGATGACAACATGTTTAGACTCTGGCATTGTGCTGGAGATAATGAACATGAGGATGACAACATGTTTAGACTCTGGCATTGTGCTGGAGATAATGAACATGAGGATGACAACATGTTTAGACACTGGCATTGTGCTGGAGATAATGAACATGAGGATGACAACATGTTTAGACTGGCATTGTGCTGGAGATAATGAACATGAGGAGGACAACATGTTTAGACTCTGGCATTGTGCTGGAGATAATGAACATGAGGATGACAACATGTTTAGACTCTGGCATTGTGCTGGAGATAATGAACATGAACATGACAACATGTTTAGACTCTGGCATTGTGCTGGAGATAATGAACATGAGGATGACAACATGTTTAGACTCTGGCATTGTGCTGGAGATAATGAACATGAGGATGACAACATGTTTAGACTCTGGCATTGTGCTGGAGATAATGAACATGAGGATGACAACATGTTTAGACTCTGGCATTGTGCTGGAGATAATGAACATGAGGATGACAACATGTTTAGACTCTGGCATTGTGCTGGAGATCATGAACATGAGGATGACAACATGTTTAGACTCTGGCATTGTGCTGGAGATAATGAACATGACAACATGTTTAGACTCTGGCATTGTGCTGGAAGATAACGAACATGAGGATGACATCATGTTTAGACTCTGGCATTGTGCTGGAGATAATGAACATGACAACATGTTTAGACTCTGGCATTGTGCTGGAGATAATGAACATGAGGATGACATCATGTTTAGACTCTGGCATTGTGCTGGAGATAATGAACATGAGGATGACATCATGTTTAGACTCTGGCATTGTGCTGGAGATAATGAACATGAGGATGACATCATGTTTAGACTCTGGCATTGTGCTGGAGATAATGAACATGAGGATGACAACATGTTTAGACTCTGGCATTGTGCTGGAGATAATGAACATGAGGATGACAACATGTTTAGACTCTGGCATTGTGCTGGAGATAATGAACATGAGGATGACATCATGTTTAGACTCTGGCATTGTGCTGGAGATCATGAACATGAGGATGACAACATGTTTAGACTCTGGCATTGTGCTGGAGATAATGAACATGAGGATGACAACATGTTTAGACTCTGGCATTGTGCTGGAGATAATGAACATGAGGATGACATCATGTTTAGACTCTGGCATTGTGCTGGAGATCATGAACATGAGGATGACAACATGTTTAGACTCTGGCATTGTGCTGGAGATAATGAACATGAGGATGACAACATGTTTAGACTCTGGCATTGTGCTGGAGATAATGAACATGAGGATGACAACATGTTTAGACTCTGGCATTGTGCTGGAGATAATGAACATGAGGATGACAACATGTTTAGACTCTGGCATTGTGCTGGAGATCATGAACATGAGGATGACAACATGTTTAGACTCTGGCATTGTGCTGGAGATAATGAACATGACAACATGTTTAGACTCTGGCATTGTGCTGGAAGATAACGAACATGAGGATGACATCATGTTTAGACTCTGGCATTGTGCTGGAGATAATGAACATGACAACATGTTTAGACTCTGGCATTGTGCTGGAGATAATG
This sequence comes from Oncorhynchus mykiss, assembly GCF_013265735.2. Taxonomy (NCBI): domain Eukaryota; kingdom Metazoa; phylum Chordata; class Actinopteri; order Salmoniformes; family Salmonidae; genus Oncorhynchus; species Oncorhynchus mykiss. Next base: position 103,758 of record NC_048583.1, on the reverse strand, counting down.
AACATGAGGATGACATCATGTTTAGACTCTGGCATTGTGCTGGAGATAATGAACATGAGGATGACATCATGTTTAGACTCTGGCATTGTGCTGGAGATAATGAACATGAGGATGACATCATGTTTAGACTCTGGCATTGTGCTGGAGATAATGAACATGAGGATGACAACATGTTTAGACTCTGGCATTGTGCTGGAGATAATGAACATGAGGATGACAACATGTTTAGACTCTGGCATTGTGCTGGAGATAATGAACATGAGGATGACATCATGTTTAGACTCTGGCATTGTGCTGGAGATCATGAACATGAGGATGACAACATGTTTAGACTCTGGCATTGTGCTGGAGATAATGAACATGAGGATGACAACATGTTTAGACTCTGGCATTGTGCTGGAGATAATGAACATGAGGATGACATCATGTTTAGACTCTGGCATTGTGCTGGAGATCATGAACATGAGGATGACAACATGTTTAGACTCTGGCATTGTGCTGGAGATAATGAACATGAGGATGACAACATGTTTAGACTCTGGCATTGTGCTGGAGATAATGAACATGAGGATGACAACATGTTTAGACTCTGGCATTGTGCTGGAGATAATGAACATGAGGATGACAACATGTTTAGACTCTGGCATTGTGCTGGAGATAATGAACATGAGGATGACATCATGTTTAGACTCTGGCATTGTGCTGGAGATAATGGACATGAGGATGACATCATGTTTAGACTCTGGCATTGTGCTGGAGATAATGAACATGAGAACATGTTTAGACTCTGGCATTGTGCTGGAGATAATGAACATGAAGATGACAACATGTTTAGACTCTGGCATTGTGCTGGAGATAATGAACATGAGGATGACATCATGTTTAGACTCTGGCATTGTGCTGGAGATAATGAACATGAGAACATGTTTAGACTCTGGCATTGTGCTGGAGATAATGAACATGAGGATGACAACATGTTTAGACTCTGGCATTGTGCTGGAGATAATGAACATGAGGATGACATCATGTTTAGACTCTGGCATTGTGCTGGAGATAATAAACATGAGGATGACAACATGTTTAGACTCTGGCATTGTGCTGGAGATAATGAACATGAGGATGACAACATGTTTAGACTCTGGCATTGTGCTGGAGATAATGAACATGAGGATGACAACATGTTTAGACTCTGGGATTGTGCTGGAGATAATGAACATGAGGATGACAACATGTTTAGACTCTGGCATTGTGCTGGAGATAATGAACATGAGGATGACAACATGTTTAGACTCTGGCATTGTGCTGGAGATAATGAACATGAGGATGACAACATGTTTAGACTCTGGCATTGTGCTGGAGATAATGAACATGAGGATGACAACATGTTTAGACTCTGGCATTGTGCTGGAGATAATGAACATGAGGATGACAACATGTTTAGACTCTGGCATTGTGCTGGAGATAATGAACATGAGGATGACAACATGTTTAGACTCTGGCATTGTGCTGGTGATAATGAACATGAGGATGACAACATGTTTAGACTCTGGCATTGTGCTGGAGATAATGAACATGAGGATGACAACATGTTTAGACTCTGGCATTGTGCTGGAGATCATGGACATGAGGATGACAACATGTTTAGACTCTGGCATTTGTGCTGGAGATAATGAACATGAGGATGACAACATGTTTAGACTCTGGCATTTGTGCAGGAGATAATGAACATGACAACATGTTTAGACTCTGGCATTGTGCTGGAAGATAACGAACATGAGGATGACATCATGTTTAGACTCTGGCATTGTGCTGGAGATAATGAACATGACAACATGTTTAGACTCTGGCATTGTGCTGGAGATAATGAACATGAGGATGACATCATGTTTAGACTCTGGCATTGTGCTGGAGATAATGAACATGAGGATGACAACATGTTTAGACTCTGGCATTGTGCTGGAGATAACAAACATGAGGATGACATCATGTTTAGACTCTGGCATTGTGATGGAGATAATGAACATGAGGATGACATCATGTTTAGACTCTGGCATTGTGCTGGAGATAATGAACATGACAACATGTTTAGACTCTGGCATTGTGCTGGAGATAATGAACATGAGGATGACATCATGTTTAGACTCTGGCATTGTGCTGGAGATAATGAACATGAGGATGACATCATGTTTAGACTCTGGCATTGTGCTGGAGATAATGAACATGAGGATGACAACATGTTTAGACTCTGGCATTGTGCTGGAGATAATAAACATGAGGATGACAACATGTTTAGACTCTGGCATTGTGCTGGAGATAATGAACATGAGGATGACAACATGTTTAGACTCTGGCATTGTGCTGGAGATAATGAACATGAGGATGACAACATGTTTAGACTCTGGGATTGTGCTGGAGATAATGAACATGAGGATGACAACATGTTTAGACTCTGGCATTGTGCTGGAGATAATGAACAGGAGGATGACAACATGTTTAGACTCTGGCATTGTGCTGGAGATAATGAACATGAGGATGACAACATGTTTAGACTCTGGCATTGTGCTGGAGATAATGAACATGAGGATGACAACATGTTTAGACTCTGGCATTGTGCTGGAGATAATGAACATGAGGATGACAACATGTTTAGACTCTGGCATTGTGCTGGAGATAATGAACATGAGGATGACAACATGTTTAGACTCTGGCATTGTGCTGGAGATAATGAACATGAGGATGACAACATGTTTAGACTCTGGCATTGTGCTGGAGATAATGAACATGAGGATGACAACATGTTTAGACTCTGGCATTGTGCTGGAGATCATGGACATGAGGATGACAACATGTTTAGACTCTGGCATTTGTGCTGGAGATAATGAACATGAGGATGACAACATGTTTAGACTCTGGCATTTGTGCAGGAGATAATGAACATGATTACATGTTTAGACTCTGGCATTGTGCTGGAAGATAACGAACATGAGGATGACATCATGTTTAGACTCTGGCATTGTGCTGGAGATAATGAACATGACAACATGTTTAGACTCTGGCATTGTGCTGGAGATAATGAACATGAGGATGACATCATGTTTAGACTCTGGCATTGTGCTGGAGATAATGAACATGAGGATGACAACATGTTTAGACTCTGGCATTGTGCTGGAGATATCAAACATGAGGATGACATCATGTTTAGACTCTGGCATTGTGATGGAGATAATGAACATGAGGATGACATCATGTTTAGACTCTGGCATTGTGCTGGAGATAATGAACATGACAACATGTTTAGACTCTGGCATTGTGCTGGAGATAATGAACATGAGGATGACATCATGTTTAGACTCTGGCATTGTGCTGGAGATAATGAACATGAGGATGACATCATGTTTAGACTCTGGCATTGTGCTGGAGATAATGAACATGAGGATGACAACATGTTTAGACTCTGGCATTGTGCTGGAGATAATGAACATGAGGATGACAACATGTTTAGACTCTGGCATTGTGCTGGAGATAATGAACATGAGGATGACAACATGTTTAGACTCTGGCATTGTGCTGGAGATAATGAACATGAGGAGGACAACATGTTTAGACTCTGGCATTGTGCTGGAGATCATGAACATGAGGATGACAACATGTTTAGACTCTGGGATTGTGCTGGAGATAATGAACATGAGGATGACAACATGTTTAGACTCTGGCATTGTGCTGGAGATAATGAACATGAGGATGACAACATGTTTAGACTCTGGCATTGTGCTGGAGATAATGAACATGAGGATGACAACATGTTTAGACTCTGGCATTGTGCTGGAGATAATGAACATGAGGATGACAACATGTTTAGACTCTGGCATTGTGCTGGAGATAATGAACATGACATCATGTTTAGACTCTGGCATTGTGCTGGAGATAATGAACATGAGGATGACATCATGTTTAGACTCTGGCATTGTGCTGGAGATAATGAACATGAGGATGACATCATGTTTCGACTCTGGCATTGTGCTGGAGATAATGAACATGAGGATGACAACATGTTTAGACTCTGGCATTGTGCTGGAGATAATGAACATGAGGATGACAACATGTTTAGACTCTGGCATTGTGCTGGAGATAATGAACATGAGGATGACATCATGTTTAGACTCTGGCATTGTGCTGGAGATCATGAACATGGGGATGACAACATGTTTAGATTCTGGCATTGTGCTGGAGATAATGAACATGAGGATGACAACATGTTTAGACTCTGTCATTGTGCTGGAGATAATGAACATGAGGATGACATCATGTTTAGACTCTGGCATTGTGCTGGAGATAATGAACATGATGATGACATCATGTTTAGACTCTGGCATTGTGCTGGAGATAATGAACATGAGGATGACAACATGTTTAGACTCTGGCATTGTGCTGGAGATAATGAACATGAGGATGACAACATGTTTAGACTCTGGCATTGGGCTGGAAATAATGAACATGAGGATGACAACATGTTTAGACTCTGGCATTGTGCTGGAGATAATGAACATGAGGAGGACAACATGTTTAGACTCTGGCATTGTGCTGGAGATCATGAACATGAGGATGACAACATGTTTAGACTCTGGGATTGTGCTGGAGATAATGAACATGAGGATGACAACATGTTTAGACTCTGGCATTGTGCTGGAGATAATGAACATGAGGATGACAACATGTTTAGACTCTGGCATTGTGCTGGAGATAATGAACATGAGGATGACAACATGTTTAGACTCTGGCATTGTGCTGGAGATAATGAACATGAGGATGACAACATGTTTAGACTCTGGCATTGTGCTGGAGATAATGAACATGAGGATGACAACATGTTTAGACTCTGGCATTGTGCTGGAGATAATGAACATGAGGATGACAACATGTTTAGACTCTGGCATTGTGCTGGAGATAATGAACATGCGGATGACAACATGTTTAGAATCTGGCATTGTGCTGGAGATAATGAACATGAGGATGACAACATGTTTAGACTCTGGCATTGTGCTTGAGATCATGAACATGAGGATGACAACATGTTTAGACTCTGGCATTTGTGCTGGAGATAATGAACATGACAACATGTTTAGACTCTGGCATTGTGCTGGAAGATAACGAACATGAGGATGACATCATGTTTAGACTCTGGCATTGTGCTGGAGATAATGAACATGACAACATGTTTAGACTCTGGCATTGTGCTGGAGATCATGAACATGAGGATGACAACATGTTTAGACTCTGGGATTGTGCTGGAGATAATGAACATGAGGATGACAACATGTTTAGACTCTGGCATTGTGCTGGAGATAATGAACATGAGGATGACAACATGTTTAGACTCTGGCATTGTGCTGGAGATAATGAACATGAGGATGACAACATGTTTAGACTCTGGCATTGTGCTGGAGATAATGAACATGAGGATGACAACATGTTTAGACTCTGGCATTGTGCTGGAGATAATGAACATGAGGATGACAACATGTTTAGACTCTGGCATTGTGCTGGAGATAATGAACATGAGGATGACAACATGTTTAGACTCTGACATTGTGCTGGAGATAATGAACATGAGGATGACAACATGTTTAGACTCTGGCATTGTGCTGGAGATCATGAACATGAGGATGACAACATGTTTAGACTCTGGCATTGTGCTGGAGATAATGAACATGAGGATGACAACATGTTTAGACTCTGGCATTGTGCTGGAGATAACAAACATGAGGATGACATCATGTTTATACTCTGGCATTGTGCTGGAGATAATGAACATGAGGATGACAACATGTTTAGACTCTGGCATTGTGCTGGAGATAATGAACATGACAACATGTTTAGACTCTGACATTGTGCTGGAGATAATGAACATGAGGATGACATCATGTTTAGACTCTGGCATTGTGCTGGAGATGATGAACATGAGGATGACATCATGTTTAGACTCTGGCATTGTGCTGGAGATAATGAACATGAGGATGACATCATGTTTAGACTCTGGCATTGTGCTGGAGATAATGAACATGAGGATGACAACATGTTTAGACTCTGGCATTGTGCTGGAGATAATGAACATGAGGATGACAACATGTTTAGACTCTGGCATTGTGCTGGAGATAATGAACATGAGGATGACATCATGTTTAGACTCTGGCATTGTGCTGGAGATAATGAACATGAGGATGACATCATGTTTAGACTCTGGCATTGTGCTGGAGATAATGAACATGAGGATGACAACATTTTAGACTCTGGCATTGTGCTGGAGATAATGAACATGAGCATGACAACATGTTTAGACTCTGGCATTGTGCTGGAGATTATGAACATGAGGATGACATCATGTTTAGACTCTGGCATTGTGCTGGAGATAATGAACATGAGGATGACAACATGTTTAGACTCTGGCATTGTGCTGGAGATAATGAACATGAGGATGACAACATGTTTAGACTCTGGCATTGTGCTGGAGATAATGAACATGAGGATGACAACATGTTTAGACTCTGGCATTGTGCTGGAGATAATGAACATGAGGATGACATCATGTTTAGACTCTGGCATTGTGCTGGAGATAATGAACATGAGGATGACATCATGTTTAGACTCTGGCATTGTGCTGGAGATAATGAACATGAGAACATGTTTAGACTCTGGCATTGTGCTGGAGATAATGAACATGAGGATGACAACATGTTTAGAATCTGGCATTGTGCTGGAGATAATGAACATGAGGATGACATCATGTTTAGACTCTGGCATTGTGCTGGAGATAATGAACATGAGGATGACAACATGTTTAGACTCTGGCATTGTGCTGGAGATAATGAACATGAGGATGACAACATGTTTAGACTCTGGCATTGTGCTGGAGATAATGAACATGATGATGACAACATGTTTAGACTCTGGCATTGTGCTGTAGATAATGAACATGAGGATGACAACATGTTTAGACTCTGGCATTGTGCTGGAGATAATGAACATGATGATGACAACATGTTTAGACTCTGGCATTGTGCTGGAGATAATGAACATGAGGATGACAACATGTTTAGACTCTGGCATTGTGCTGGAGATAATGAACATGAGGATGACAACATGTTTAGACTCTGGCATTGTGCTGGAGATAATGAACATGAGGATGACAACATGTTTAGACTCTGGCATTGTGCTGGAGATAATGAACATGAGGATGACAACATGTTTAGACTCTGACATTGTGCTGGAGATAATGAACATGAGGATGACAACATGTTTAGACTCTGGCATTGTGCTGGAGATAATGAACATGAGGATGACAACATGTTTAGACACTGGCATTGTGCTGGAGATAATGAACATGAGGATGACAACATGTTTAGACTCTGGCATTGTGCTGGAGATAATGAACATGAGGATGACAACATGTTTAGACTCTGGCATTGTGCTGGAGATAATGAACATGAGGATGACAACATGTTTAGACTCTGGCATTGTGCTGGAGATAATGAACATGAGGATGACAACATGTTTAGACTCTGGCATTGTGCTGGAGATAATGAACATGAGGATGACAACATGTTTAGACTCTGGCATTGTGCTGGAGATAATGAACATGAGGATGACAACATGTTTAGACTCTGGCATTGTGCTGGAGATAATGAACATGAGGATGACAACATGTTTAGACTCTGGCATTGTGCCGGAGATAATGAACATGAGGATGACAACATGTTTAGACTCTGGCATTGTGCCGGAGATAATGAACATGAGGATGACAACATGTTTAGACTCTGGCATTGTGCCGGAGATAATGAACATGAGGATGACAACATGTTTAGACTCTGGCATTGTGCCGGAGATAATGAACATGAGGATGACAACATGTTTAGACTCTGGCATTGTGCTGTAGATAATGAACATGAGGATGACAACATGTTTAGACTCTGGCATTGTGCTGGAGATAATGAACATGATGATGACAACATGTTTAGACTCTGGCATTGTGCTGGAGATAATGAACATGAGGATGACAACATGTTTAGACTCTGGCATTGTGCTGGAGATAATGAACATGAGGATGACAACATGTTTAGACTCTGGCATTGTGCTGGAGATAATGAACATGAGGATGACAACATGTTTAGACTCTGGCATTGTGCTGGAGATAATGAACATGAGGATGACAACATGTTTAGACTCTGACATTGTGCTGGAGATAATGAACATGAGGATGACAACATGTTTAGACTCTGGCATTGTGCTGGAGATAATGAACATGAGGATGACAACATGTTTAGACACTGGCATTGTGCTGGAGATAATGAACATGAGGATGACAACATGTTTAGACTCTGGCATTGTGCTGGAGATAATGAACATGAGGATGACAACATGTTTAGACTCTGGCATTGTGCTGGAGATAATGAACATGAGGATGACAACATGTTTAGACTCTGGCATTGTGCTGGAGATAATGAACATGAGGATGACAACATGTTTAGACTCTGGCATTGTGCTGGAGATAATGAACATGAGGATGACAACATGTTTAGACTCTGGCATTGTGCTGGAGATAATGAACATGAGGATGACAACATGTTTAGACTCTGGCATTGTGCTGGAGATAATGAACATGAGGATGACAACATGTTTAGACTCTGGCATTGTGCCGGAGATAATGAACATGAGGATGACAACATGTTTAGACTCTGGCATTGTGCCGGAGATAATGAACATGAGGATGACAACATGTTTAGACTCTGGCATTGTGCCGGAGATAATGAACATGAGGATGACAACATGTTTAGACTCTGGCATTGTGCCGGAGATAATGAACATGAGGATGACAACATGTTTAGACTCTGGCATTGTGCCGGAGATAATGAACATGAGGATGACAACATGTTTAGACTCTGGCATTGTGCTGGAGATAATGAACATGAGAATGACAACATGTTTAGACTCTGGCATTGTGCTGGAGATAATGAACATGAGAATGACAACATGTTTAGACTCTGGCATTGTGCTGGAGATAATGAACATGAGGATGTCTAGTGGTGGGACATTTGTACATTTGACTTGCTTTTTTTTTTACATGATGTTGAATCTTTTTTGGGGGAAATGTATTTTTGTAATATTTGAGAATGTTTTGTAGTTGTCGTTATCCATTGTTTGATGTTCTGAACAAAGCACATTTCAGTAAATATTCCCCCAGTACTAATTGGTAGTTTTCCCATATAATTTTATTGAACCATTTAACTTTGTTAGTTCAGTGTGTCATATAATATGATATCTTAACTATAATCAGAGGGCCATGTAATATTATAATTCAGAAGAGAGAGGCGACCACATGTTCTACTTAACTATGTAATATTATAATTCAGAAGAGGGGGGCGAGCACATGTTCTACTTAACTATGTAATATTATAATTCAGAAGAGGGGGGCGAGCACATGTTCTACTTAACTATGTAATATTATAATTCAGAAGAGGGGGGCGAGCACATGTTCTGCTTAACTATGTAATATTATAATTTGAAGTTTTAGGTCAGTCAAAAGGGTAGTACACCAGAAATTCAAAAAAGTTGTGATACTTTTACTAAATCAGGGATAGGCAACATTGATGTGGGTGAGGACCACATAAAAATCTGAACTCAAGATGACGGGCTGCAGTTGCCCCCCTTCCCCCACACCTATTGCAAGCAAAACATTTAGTGGCCCCACTCTTGACAGCAGAAATGTTTTTTATGTTTCACTGTTAATTTTGTGCATTTTTACACATTTTGCCATGGGATGTAGAGAACATTTAGCAGTTTTCTAACTAACTAACTAATGCAATTCTACTCATTTTGCCTTGGGGCGGAGGGGAAAATTAGCTGTTTTCCAGCTCATTTCCTGTAATTCTCCACATGTTGCCATGGTGCGAAGAGAAGGAATTGCCTGTGGGTCGCCCGTTGCCCATCCCTGTACTAAATATTCCCACGTCTCCAGCTTCTTTGCAACACTTCATGACACAACACCACCAGACCACTTTTTTTCCCATCATTGTTTATGTTACAGACAATTTTGACTTCACAGCTTGGCCATAGTGGGAACCGACCATTGGTTGATGCAATGCAACGTCTACAAGGAAGTGGACCTTGACCAAGTGTTAGAGGAATTCAATTCCTATATGTTTAATACCCAATTCAATTAATACACTCAGCCCATTTCTAAGGATTTGTAAGAAACTTATTTGCATAAAATGGGCGGAGACAAGTCAAGCACTAGCGTTTATTCTCGAGAGTACTGAACATGATACAATTTACCACAGGTTATAAACTGTAAATGATGTCATTAGTTTTCGAAACTGTCCCGTCTCTTCTTCACCCTGGTACAAAGGCAATATCTCAAGCCTTCCTACATCGTCTCTCACCAATTTAGATAATTTATGACCAAGCCACGGTCTTCCTGTGTAGATAAGCATCCTAGCCAGTCTGACGATAAGTTCATTAATTTCTACCAAGGAACAGACAGTCATTGTTCTAATTCTTGATTATATTTACACACATTATATTCAGTACTAGGATTAAAGAAAATTCATACATCTATACAGTAACATAATAGAATTCTGATTAGTCAGTCCTGATTGAAATGTATACATAATTAGTCATTATTGATAAAAAATCCCTTAACACCAAGACATTCACATGTCACAAATGTCAGGTGTTACATGATGTTACAGGGTTTGTTTATTTTTTGTCTTTTTCGACAATATTGCAATTCAATTGACTTTGGGTTGTTTTTGTGCTCTCTAGTTCGTAGACAATCTCACATTCACTCTTATCATCTTTGTCCTTATCTTCCAATACTTTATTCTTGGTCACCTCAGCAATTTTGAAAACCTCATATGGGGGAATCAACACCTCTTGTTCATCATTCAATTGAGATAAACCTGCCAGGGAAGCACCAAAACAGGTAGTGATCTTAAAACATGTCTTCCAATCTGCAAAAAATTTAGCCACAAGCTCGTCGGTAGATGATGAAGCAAATTGGCCAAATCGCATGGTGTGACCTTTTTCTCCTTGGAAAGCTCGAGTGCTTCCACGAAAGGTTTTTTCACACTTTTTCCCCTGGGCTTTATTAAGAATACGTAAGGCATCAGACAACAGGAAATGCAAGGAGTGATACTTGTAATCGGTCTTGTAGCGCTTCCCTAGGGTACGAGTGGCCTCATTGAATGACTCGAAAATGCTCTTTCCTGTATTCACATACACATGAATTGCCCTTAAATGGTCATTAGACAGTTCATTGTTAGAGTTATAGTTGTTGTCATACACCTTCATAGCATCTTCCCAAGCGCCTTTGAATTTGCTGTCAATATTTTTCTCATTTGGTAGGAAGGTTTTTTTCACCTCAGAGAGCATATTCTCCCTGCAGCCCTCATAGGAGTCATCGATAGAGTCAGGGGCCATGTCAAGCTGTATTGGGTCGAGATTACGACGATTCAGTCGGGGATGAATCTTCAGGAAAGGGAAGAGACAATGGTAACACTTTAATTACAGTGGTGAAATGTATTATTCATAAAGAGTCATGAAGCCTTTATACTGTATGCATGACATAAAGAGTCATGAAGCCTTTATATGCATGACATAGAGTCATGAAGCCTTTATACTGTATGCATGACATAAAGAGTCATGAAGCCTTTATACTGTATGCATGACATAAAGAGTCATGAAGCCTTTATATTGTATGCATGACATAAAGAGTCATGAAGCCTTCATACTGTATGCATGACATAAAGAGTCACGAAGCCTTTATACTGTATGCATGACATAAAGAGTCATGAAGCCTTTATATTGTATGCATGACATAAAGAGTCACGAAGCCTTTATACTGTATGCATGACATAAAGAGTCATGAAGCCTTTATACTGTATGCATGACATAAAGAGTCACGAAGCCTTTATACTGTATGCATGACATAAAGAGTCATGAAGCCTTTATACTGTATGCATGACATAAAGAGTCATGAAGCCTTTATACTGTATGCATGACATAAAGAGTCACGAAGCCTTTATTCTGTATGCATGACATAAAGAGTCATGAAGCCTTTATACTGTATGCATGACATAAAGAGTCATGAAGCCTTTATACTGTATGCATGACATAAAGAGTCACGAAGCCTTTATTCTGTATGCATGACATAAAGAGTCATGAAGCCTTTATACTGTATGCATGACATAAAGAGTCATGAAGCCTTTATTCTGTATGCATGACATAAAGAGTCATGAAGCCTTTATACTGTATGCATGACATAAAGAGTCATGAAGCCTTTATTCTGTATGCATGACATAAAGAGTCATGAAGCCTTTATACTGTATGCATGACATAAAGAGTCATGAAGCCTTTATTCTGTATGCATGACATAAAGAGTCATGAAGCCTTTATACTGTATGCATGACATAAAGAGTCACGAAGCCTTTATACTGTATGCATGACATAAAGAGTCATGAAGCCTTTATTCTGTATGCATGACATAAAGAGTCATGAAGCCTTTATACTGTATGCATGACATAAAGAGTCATGAAGCCTTTATTCTGTATGCATGACATAAAGAGTCATGAAGCCTTTATACTGTATGCATGACATAAAGAGTCACGAAGCCTTTATACTGTATGCATGACATAAAGAGTCATGAAGCCTTTATACTGTATGCATGACATAAAGAGTCACGAAGCCTTTATACTGTATGCATGACATAAAGAGTCATGAAGCCTTTATACTGTATGCATGACAAAGAGTCATGAAGCCTTTATATTGTATGCATGACATAAAGAGTCATGAAGCCTTTATTCTGTATGCATGACATAAAGAGTCATGAAGCCTTTATACTGTATGCATGACATAAAGAGTCACGAAGCCTTTATACTGTATGCATGACATAAAGAGTCATGAAGCCTTTATACTGTATGCATGACATAAAGAGTCACGAAGCCTTTATACTGTATGCATGACATAAAGAGTCACGAAGCCTTTATACTGTATGCATGACATAAAGAGTCATGAAGCCTTTATACTGTATGCATGACATAAAGAGTCATGAAGCCTTTATTCTGTATGCATGACATAAAGAGTCATGAGGCCTTTATACTGTATGCATGACATAAAGAGTCATGAGGCCTTTATACTGTATGCATGACATAAAGAGTCATGAAGCCTTTATTCTGTATGCATGACATAAAGAGTCACGAAGCCTTTATATGCATGACATAAAGAGTCATGAAGCCTTTATATGCATGACATAAAGAGTCATGAAGCCTTTATATGCATGACATAAAGAGTCACGAAGCCTTTATATGCATGACATAAAGAGTCATGAAGCCTTTATATGCATGACATAAAGAGTCATGAAGCCTTTATATGCATGACATAAAGAGTCATGAGGCCTTTATATGCATGACATAAAGAGTCATGAGGCCTTTATATGCATGACATAAAGAGTCATGAAGCCTTTATACTGTATGCATGACAAAGAGTCACGAAGCCTTTATATGCATGACATAAAGAGTCATGAGGCCTTTATATGCATGACATAAAGAGTCATGAAGCCTTTATACTGTATGCATGACATAAAGAGTCATGAAGCCTTTATATGCATGACATAAAGAGTCATGAGGCCTTTATATGCATGACATAAAGAGTCATGAAGCCTTTATATGCATGACATAAAGAGTCATGAAGCCTTTATATGCATGACATAAAGAGTCATGAAGCCTTTATATGCATGACATAAAGAGTCATGAAGCCTTTATATGCATGACATAAAGAGTCATGAAGCCTTTATGTGTACACATACTTATACATGTATTGGGTACAATCAGAGAAGACACATTAGTGTTTACCAGCACTAGTAACTGATTCATGAATTATTTTCCACCACGATTGGTAAAGTGGCACTCTTTGGATGTTATAACACATTCATAGGAATTCAAACTTATTCATGAATACTTTCTCATGACTTACTGAAAAATGATGAAGTTGTGTTGTGACATTTTGGCCTTACTCAGTCCTCTTTTAAGACTACAGTCTGTAGGTGCTACAAAGCAATAATTGGTTTAATTTTAAGCTTTAATAGTGAGTAGTATTTCCGTAACAGTTTCCTTACATTAATTAATGAACCACAGAGGTATCCCCGCTCTAAGGGTGGTAACACATTGAGATCTGATTCATTTGATTAAATGCAATTACATGTTTTAGGGCTGCAACCATAGAAATACAATGTATTTATGCTACTAAAAAAGCTATTGTCAACTTCATGTCTGTGGTTATTTTGTTCACTGTCAGCCTATTTGTGCAACTGTTATTGAATTTGCATAGAAAAGTAATGTGGTTGCAAATGCAACTGGGGCCATGTAAATCATTTTTACGCTACTGATTCCACCAGTGGAACCTTGTATGACCACACATGTCTATTATGCGACCGAGCACAGTACAATGAAGTCACCGCCCTGCCCTACCTCAAAGAAGGCCTTTCACCATAGAAATAGAATTACTATTGTGATGCATGATTTCCACGGTAAATTGGAAAGTTCAGTCAATGGGCATTATGGGTAATGTAGTAATTCTACATTTTTCAAGTTGGTTACCCATGGCAACCGTAGCATCCCCCCCCCCCCTCCAAACAAAAAGGAGAGAAAGAACTGACACATGGTATTTAAAGTGGCAAGTAACATGTAATGTACTTCTATGCTGGATAGTGAACAATACCCAAAAAGCCTTTGTGCTGAAAAAAATAGATCTTATAATTCAATGTAAGAGATTTGAGAGATTCGTACCATCTTTGATTCCACACCCAGAGTCCAATCATGGAAGACACACAGCAAAGCAAAGGATAGGATGTTTTCTCTCCCCATGACTTCAACAGGTCCTGTAGTAAAACAACATGCAAAGGGAACAGTGGTCGAATAGTGGTCAGCAATAGTCACTTATATTACAGTTTAAGAATATAAATGATAAATGATTATTATTATAGAAGTTACTTCCAGGAAAAATGTAATTATTCTAAGTCAGAGTCTAATAAATGTTACAATTTACGTTACTCTTGTGCTCCTGTTGGGTGTAGCTTCACCAGATCTTCTTGACTTTGATGTCTCTTGGTGTGTCTTTATCTGTTGTTGCTCTTGGTGTGTCTCCTTCAGTCGGGGCTGTATGACCATTTACAGAGAACCCACGTGAACGTTACATTTGACTATCATACACCACAGACTCTCGTGTCAGCCTCCCATTGGCTGTTTTTAATAGTTCCTTTATATACTTTGGTCTAATTCTTCTGTCCTTTTTTGGACTTTGGCTTTTACTTCTGCCTGGACAGTAACATTAACACGGCTTATAATTCTGCCTGGACAGTAACATTAACACAAGGCTTATAGTTCTGCCTGGACAGTAACATTAACACAAGGCTTATAGTTCTGCCTGGACAGTAACATTAACACAAGGCTTATAGATCTGCCTTGACAGTAACATTAACAAGGCTTATAGTTCTGCCTGGACAGTAACATTAACACAAGGCTTATAGTTTTGCCTGGACAGGAACATTACCACAAGGCTTATAGTTCTGCCTGGACAGTAACATTAACACAAGACATATAGTTCTGCCTGGACAGGAACATTAACACAAGACGTATAGTTCTGCCTGGACAGTAACATTACCACAAGGCTTATAGTTATTCCTGGACAGTAACATTACCACAAGGCTTATAGTTCTGCCTGGACATTAACATTACCACACGGCTTATAGTTCTGCCTGGACAGGAACATTAACACAAGGCTTATAGTTCTGCCTGGACAGGAACATTAACACAAGGCTCATATTTCTGCCTGGACAGGAACATTAACACTAGGCTCATATTTCTGCCTGGACAGGAACATTAACACAAGGCTCATATTTCTGCCTGGACAGGAACATTAACACAAGGCTCATATTTCTGCCTGGACAGGTACATTAACACAAGGCTCATATTTCTGCCTGGACAGGAACATTAACACAAGGCTCATATTTCTGCCTGGACAGGACCATTAACACAAGTCTTATAGTTCTGCCTGGACAGGAACATTAACACAAGGCTTATAGTTCTGCCTAGACAGGACCATTAACACAAGGCTCATATTTCTGCCTGGACAGGAACATTAACACAAGGCTCATATTTCTGCCTGGACAGGAACATTAACACAAGGCTTATGGTTCTGCCTGGACAGTAACATTAACACAAGGCTTATAGTTCTGCCTGGACAGGAACATTAACACGAGGCTCATATTTCTGCCTGGACAGGAACATTAACACAAGGCTTATAGTTCTGCGTGGACAGGAACATTAAAACAAGGCTTATAGTTCTGCCTGGACAGTAACATTACCACAAGGCTTATATCTTCTGCCTGGACAGTAACATTACCACAAGGCTTATAGTTCTGCCTGGACAGTAACATTAACACGGCTCATAGTTCTGCCTGGACAGTAACATTAACACGGCTCATAGTTCTGCCTGGACAGTAACATTAACACAAGGCTTATAGTTCTGCCTGGACAGGAACATTAACACAAGGCTTATAGTTCTGCCTGGACAGGAACATTAACACAAGGCTCATAGTTCTGCCTGGACAGGAACATTAACACAAGGCTTATATTTCTGCCTCGACAGGAACGTTAACACAAGGCTTATAGTTCTGCCTGGACAGGAACATTAACACAAGGCTCATATTTCTGCCTGGACAGGAACATTAACACAAGGCTCATATTTCTGCCTGGACAGGAACATTAACACAAGGCTCATATTTCTGCCTGGACAGGTACATTAACACAAGGCTCATATTTCTGCCTGGACAGGAACATTAACACAAGGCTCATATTTCTGCCTGGACAGGACCATTAACACAAGGCTCATATTTCTGCCTGGACAGGAACATTAACACAAGGCTCATATTTCTGCCTGGACAGGAACATTAACACAAGGCTTATGGTTCTGCCTGGACAGTAACATTAACACAAGGCTTATAGTTCTGCCTGGACAGGAACATTAACACAAGGCTTATAATTCTGCCTGGACAGTAACATTAACACGGCTCATAGTTCTGCCTGGACAGGAACATTAACACAGCTTATAGTTCTGCCTGGACAGTAACATTAACACAAGGCTTATAGTTCTGCCTGGACAGGAACGTTAACACAAGGCTTATAGTTCTGCCTGGACAGGAACATTAACACAAGGCTCATATTTCTGCCTGGACAGGACCATTAACACTAGGCTCATATTTCTGCCTGGACAGGAACATTAACACAAGGCTCATATTTCTGCCTGGACAGGTACATTAACACAAGGCTCATATTTCTGCCTGGACAGGAACATTAACACAAGGCTTATAGTTCTGCCTAGACAGGACCATTAACACAAGGCTCATATTTCTGCCTGGACAGGTACATTAACACAAGGCTCATATTTCTGCCTGGACAGGAACATTAACACAAGGCTTATAGTTCTGCCTAGACAGGACCATTAACACAAGGCTCATATTTCTGCCTGGACAGGAACATTAACACAAGGCTCATATTTCTGCCTGGACAGGAACATTAACACAAGGCTTATGGTTCTGCCTGGACAGTAACATTAACACAAGGCTTATAGTTCTGCCTGGACAGGAACATTAACACAAGGCTCATATTTCTGCCTGGACAGGAACATTAACACAAGGCTTATAGTTCTGCCTGGACAGGAACATTAAAACAAGGCTTATAGTTCTGCCTGGACAGTAACATTACCACAATGCTTATAGTTCTGCCTGGACAGTAACATTAACACAAGGCTTATAGTTCTGCCTGGACAGTAACATTAACACAAGGCTTATAGTTCTGCCTGGACAGGAACATTAACACAAGGCTTATAGTTCTGCCTGGACAGTAACATTAACACAAGGCTTATACTTCTGCCTGGACAGGAACATTAACACAAGGCTTATAGTTCTGCCTGGACAGGACCATTAAACACAAGGCTCATAGTTCTGCCTGGACAGGAACATTAACACAAGGCTTATAGTTCTGCCTGGACAGGAACATTAACATAAGGCTTATAGTTCTGCCTGGACAGGAACATTAACACAAGGCTCATAGTTCTGCCTGGACAGGAACATTAACACAAGGCTTATAGTTCTGCCTGGACAGGAACATTAACCCAAGGCTTATAGTTCTGCCTGGACAGGAACATTAACACAAGGCTTATAGTTCTGCCTGGACAGGAACATTATCACAAGGCTCATATTTCTGCCTGGACAGGAACATTAACACAAGGCTAGGTCTGTATCTTTACCTGATAACGTACAGCAGGATAGATCCATTCCCATACAGCACTGTGAATTAGTAACATGCTTTTGAGTACATTTTCAGAAGCCTGGACATGTCTACTGTCCCTCTTACTGAACATCCCCCTCCTCCCACGTCAATACCACACTCATCCACCCTCTCTTCTTAAATGTCAAATACAATAAGTAATGTGGAGACAATGGCTTCAACAAATGTAAAAATACTACTTAAGGGGTCTATTTCAGTATGTGAAATTACTGGGCACCTTGCAGACAGTGGCTTTAACTAGTGGTATGAGGTATTTTAGTGCTGGGCTGGAACAATAGCCTAAAACCTCAAGGTATAATTCAAATTATCTCAAACTAGAATTTACATTATCTCAAGGCAGAAATTGTTAGAGGCACTATTGAACACAGTATTATGTAATGTTGTGGTTGAGGTTTATTCAAAGGGACAGAATAAAGACCAGTATGGACAGAACCAGGTATATGTACATGTTATAGGATATATTCAGCAACTGAGTGGTTAACTGTAGCTATTGTCCGATCGATTGTTATAAAGGCCAAGCAGACAGAAAACATTCTAATGATGCAGGAACGTGTAGCAGACATGGCTCTTACTTTTAAAATAACACTGTGAGTAAGATGAGTGATAAAGGAGACACCCCATTCAACGCACTGGTTAGGGACATTCATTAATTGTGAATAATATGACTCGTTTTGAATACTTTTATGTAATTGTCATACTTTATTATAACCCCCATAAATGTAGTACATATTTCCACAATTGTGCTTGTTGTTATGTAATCTGAGACTTATTTAGAGCCTCATATCAATGTCATGGGATGTCATTCCTTTAGCACCACAGGTATAGCATAGAAATCAAGTGGTCGTTCTTATATTTCTTAATTTCTTTGTTTTTCCTTTGGATGATGTGCATATTGATTCTAGGTTGTATTACTGCACGGTTGGAGCTAGAAACACAAGCATTTCACTGCACCTGTGATTGTAACGGTTTTCTTGGTGAGAAGGAGAGTCGGACCAAAATGCGGCGTGTCTATTGCAATCCATGTTTAATGAAGTAACACACTAAACACAAACACTATCAAAACAATAAACTTAACGAAAACCGAAACAGCCTATACTTGTGTAACCTAACACAGAACAATGACATCAGGACACTAAGGACAATCACCCACGACAAACTCAAAGAATATGGCTGCCTAAATATGGTTCCCAATCAGAGACAACGATAAACACCTGCCTCTGATTGAGAACCACTTCAGACAGCCATAGACTTAGCTAGAACACCCCACTAGCTACAATCCCCATAAATACACACCACATACAAAAACCCATGCCACACCCTGGCCTGACCAAATAAATAAAGATAAACACAAAATACTTTGACCAGGGTGTGACAGAACCCCCCCCCTAAGGTGCGGACTCCCGAACGCACCTCAAAACAATAGGGAGGGTCCGGGTGGGCGTCTGTCCATGGTGGCGGCTCCGGCGCGGGACGTGGACCCCACTCAATCAATGTCTTAGTCCCTTCTCCTCGCGTCCCTGGATAGTCCACCCTCGCCGCCGACCATGGCCTAGTAGTCCTCACCCAGAACCCCACTGGACTGAGGAGCAGATCGGGACTGAGGGGCAGCTCGGGACTGAGGCAGCTCGGGACTGAGGGGAAGCTCAGGAGTGAGAGGAAGCTCAGGAGTGAGAGGAAGCTCGGGAGTGAGAGGAAGCTCAGGCAGGTTGATGAATCTACCTGGCTGGCTGGTGGTTTCGGCAGATCCTGGCTGACTGGCAGATCTGGAAGAGTCTGGTCGACTGGCAGATCTGGAAGAGTCTGGTCGACTGGCAGATCTGGAAGAGTCTGGTCGACTGGCAGATCTGGAAGAGTCTGGTCGACTGGCAGATCTGGAAGAGTCTGGTCGACTGGCAGATCTGGAAGAGTCTGGTCGACTGGCAGATCTGGAAGAGTCTGGTCGACTGGCAGATCTGGAAGAGTCTGGTCGACTGGCAGATCTGGAAGAGTCTGGTCGACTGGCAGCTCTGGAAGAGTCTGGTCGACTGGCAGCTCTGGAAGAGTCTGGTCGACTGGCAGCTCTGGAAGAGTCTGGTCGACTGGCAGCTCTGGCTGCTCCATGCTGACTGGCTGCTCCATGATGACTGGTAGCTCTGGCTGCTCCATGCTGACTGGCTGCTCCATGCTGACTGGCAGCTCTGGCTGCTCCATGCTGACTGGCTGCTCCATGCTGACTGGCTGCTCCATGCTGACTGGCGGCCCTGGCTGCTCCATGCTGACTGGCGGCCCTGGCTGCTCCATGCTGACTGGCGGCCCTGGCTGCTCCATGCTGACTGGCGGCCCTGGCTGCTCCATGCTGACTGGCGGCCCTGGCTGCTCCATGCTGACTGGCGGCCCTGGCTGCTCCATGCTAACTGGCAGCTCTGGCGGCTCCTTGCAGACTGGCAGCTCTGGCGGCTCCTTGCAGACTGGCAGCTCTGGCGGCATCCTGCAGACAGGCAGCTCTGGCGGCTCCTTGCAGACTGGCAGCTCCATGCAGACTGGCAGCTCCATGCAGACTGGCAGCTCCATGCAGACTGGCAGCTCCATGCAGACTGGCAGCTCCTTGCAGACTGGCAGCTCCTTGCAGACTGGCAGCTCTATGCTAACTGGCAGCTCTATGCTAACTGGCAGCTCTATGCTAACTGGCAGCTCTATGCTAACTGGCAGCTCTATGCTAACTGGCAGTTCTGAACAGGCGGGAGACTCCGGCAGCGCTGTAGAGAAGGAAGGCTCTAACAGCGCTAAACAGGCGGGAGACTCCGACAGCGCTGGAGAGGAGAAGGGCTCCGACAGCGCTGGACAGGCGAGGCACACTGTAGGCCTGATGCGTGGTGCTGGCACTGGTGGTACTGGGCCGAGGACACGCACAGGAAGCCTGGTGCGGGGAGCTGCTACCGGAGGGCTGGGGTGTGGAGGTGGCACAGGATGGGTTAGACCGTGAAGGCGTACTGGAGATCTTGAGAGCGGTGCTGGCACAGGACGTGCAAGGCTAGGGAGGTGCACAGGAGGCCTGGTACGTGAGACTGGCACCATCTTCACCAGCCGACTAACACGCACCTCAGGACGAGTATGGAGCGCTGACCCAGGTGCCATCAAATCCCCGACACGCTCCGTCGGGCGAATTCCATGTTTAAAACACCAACACAGCAACTCCCTCATTTCTCTCTCCTCCAATTTCCCCATTAACTCCTTCACAGTCTCTGTTTCGCTCACCTCCAACACCGGCTCTGGTTCTGGTCTCCTCCTTGGCTCCTCACGATAAACAGGGAGAGTTGGCTCAGGTCTGGCTCCTGACTCTGCCACACTCTCCCTGAGCCCCCCCCCAATAAATTTTTGGGGCTGACTATGGGGCCTCCGTCCGCGCCGCCTTGCTTGCTTCGCAAACTCCATTCGCCTATATCCTTCCGCGCACTGCTCCATCGAATCCCAGGCGGGCTCCGGCACTCTCCCTGGGTCGACCGCCCACCTGTCTATCTCCTCCCAAGAAGTATAGTCCATACTGTACTCCACTTTGGGCTGTTCCTGCCTGTTGACACGCTGCTTGGTCCCTTTGTGGTGGGTGATTCTGTAACGGTTTTCTTGGTGAGAAGGAGAGTCGGACCAAAATGCGGCGTGTCTATTGCAATCCATGTTTAATGAAGTAACACACTAAACACAAACACTATCAAAACAATAAACTTAACGAAAACCGAAACAGCCTATACTTGTGTAACCTAACACAGAACAATGACATCAGGACACTAAGGACAATCACCCACGACAAACTCAAAGAATATGGCTGCCTAAATATGGTTCCCAATCAGAGACAACGATAAACACCTGCCTCTGATTGAGAACCACTTCAGACAGCCATAGACTTAGCTAGAACACCCCACTAGCTACAATCCCCATAAATACACACCACATACAAAAACCCATGCCACACCCTGGCCTGACCAAATAAATAAAGATAAACACAAAATACTTTGACCAGGGTGTGACAGTGATAATGTTTTTCAAATCTGTGTACACAACCAATAAAGTTTGATTTGAAGTGCTAGTTTCATGTGAAAATCTCGTAGCATGCATTTTTTCCATTGTTTCCATTGTTCTGGGTGGCCCATTCAATCATTGATGGTATACAACATAGTTACAGTATGTATAGTTACAGATAATGCTACTTTTCATATAGTTACAGATAATGCTACAGTAAATATAGTTAGTTAATGCTACAGTAAATATAGTTACAGTAAATGCTACAGTAAATATAGTTACAGTAAATGCTACAGTAAATATAGTTACTGTAAATGCTACAGTACATATAGTTACTGTAAATGCTACAGTAAATATAGTTACTGTAAATGCTACAGTAAATATAGTTACAGTACATATAGTTACAGTAAATATAGTTACAGTAAATGCTACAGTAAATATAGTTACAGTAAATGCTACAGTAAATATAGTTACAGTAAATATAGTTACAGTAAATATAGTTACAGTAAATGCTACAGTAAATATAGTTACAGTAAATATAGTTACTGTAAATGCTACAGTAAATATAGTTACAGTAAATGCTACAGTAAATATAGTTACTGTAAATGCTACAGTAAATATAGTTACTGTAAATGCTACAGTAAATATAGTTACTGTAAATGCTACAGTAAATATAGTTACTGTAAATGCTACAGTAAATATAGTTACTGTAAATGCTACAGTACATATAGTTACTGTAAATCCTACAGTAAATATAGTTACAGTAAATGCTACAGTAAATATAGTTACTGTAAATTCTACAGTAAATATAGTTACAGTACATATAGTTACAGTAAATATAGTTACAGTAAATGCTACAGTAAATATAGTTACAGTAAATTCTACAGTAAATATAGTTACAGTAAATGCTACAGTAAATATAGTTACTGTAAATGCTACAGTAAATATAGTTACAGTAAATGCTACAGTAAATATGGTTACAGTAAATGCTACAGTAAATATAGTTACTGTAAATGCTACAGTAAATATAGTTACTGTAAATGCTACAGTAAATATAGTTACAGTAAATGCTACAGTAAATATAGTTACTGTAAATGCTACAGTAAATATAGTTACAGTAAATGCTACAGTAAATATAGTTACTGTAAATGCTACAGTACATATAGTTACAGTAAATGCTACAGTAAATATAGTTACTGTAAATGCTACAGTAAATATAGTTACTGTAAATGCTACAGTAAATATAGTTACTGTAAATGCTACAGTAAATATAGTTACTGTAAATGCTACAGTACATATAGTTACTGTAAATCATACAGTAAATATAGTTACAGTAAATGCTACAGTAAATATAGTTACTGTAAATGCTACAGTAAATATAGTTACAGTACATATAGTTACAGTAAATATAGTTACAGTAAATGCTACAGTAAATATAGTTACAGTAAATGCTACAGTAAATATAGTTACAGTAAATGCTACAGTAAATATAGTTACTGTAAATGCTACAGTAAATATAGTTACAGTAAATGCTACAGTAAATATAGTTACAGTAAATGCTACAGTAAATATAGTTACTGTAAATGCTACAGTAAATATAGTTACTGTAAATGCTACAGTAAATATAGTTACAGTAAATGCTACAGTAAATATAGTTACTGTAAATGCTACAGTAAATATAGTTACAGTAAATGCTACAGTAAATATAGTTACTGTAAATGCTACAGTACATATAGTTACAGTAAATGCTACAGTAAATATAGTTACTGTAAATGCTACAGTAAATATAGTTACTGTAAATGCTACAGTAAATATAGTTACAGTAAATGCTACAGTAAATATAGTTACTGTAAATGCTACAGTAAATATAGTTACAGTAAATGCTACAGTAAATATAGTTACAGTAAATGCTACAGTAAATATAGTTACAGTAAATGCTACAGTAAATATAGTTACAGTAAATGCTACAGTAAATATAGTAACAGTAAATGCTACAGTACATAGTGAGGAAAAAAATAATTTGATCCCCTGCTGATTTTGTACAATGACAAAGAAATGATCAGTCTATAATTTTAATGGTAGGTTTATTTGAAAAGTGTAGATCTGGGCTGATTCCTCACCGTTCTCATGATCATTGCAACTCCACGAGGTGAGATCTTGCATGGAGCCCCAGGCCGAGGGAGATTGACAGTTATTTTGTGTTTCTTCTATTTGTGAATAATCGCACCAAATGTTGTCACCTTCTCACCAAGCTGCTTGGCGATGGTCTTGTAACCCATTCCAGCCTTGTGTAGGTCTACAATCTGTCCCAGACATCCTTGGAGAGCTCTTTGATCTTGGCTATGGTGAAGAGTTTGGAATCTGATTGATTGCTTCTGTAGACAGGTGTCTTTTAAACAGGTAACAATTTAACGATTTGGAGCACTCCCTTTAAGATTGTGCTCCTAATCTCAGCTCTTTACCTGTATAAAAGACACCTGGGAGCCAGAACACTTTCTGATTGAGAGGGGGTCAAAAACTTATTTCCCTCATTAAAATGCAAATCAATTTATAACATTTTTGACATGCATATTTCTGGATTTTTTGGTTGTTATTCTGTCTCTCACTGTTCAAATAAACCTACCATTAAAATGATAGACTGATCATTTATTTGTCAGTCGGCAAACGTACAAAATCAGCAGGGGATCAAATATTTTTTCCAGTGTCCATCTGATTTGAGCGGTTAATCTGATTTAAGATGTAACGTAGCCTGCGCACTGTGGAGCAAGACAGTCCTTATTTAGCCGAAGGTGAAAGGTCATGTGACAGTCAAAAGTAATTTTATGACATCATTATTATGCATGTTTACATATTTGTTTACATGATTCTAAACGTTTTTACATTGTTTTGAATGTTTGAAAAAAAGTTATTTTGCATTTTCCATTTCTACACAATGCAGTTGTCACGCCTTGACCATGGAGAGCCCTCGGTTCTCTATGATGTTTAGGTCAGTGTGACTAGGTGGGTGTTCTAGTTGTTTTATTTCTATGTTGGTGAGCTGGGTATGGTTCCCAATTAGAGGCAGCTGATGATCGTTGTCTCTAATTGGGGATCATACTTAAGCTCTCCATTTTCCCACCTGCGATATGTGTGTGTGTGTGTGTGTGTGTGTGTGTGTGTGTGTGTGTGTGTGTGTGTGTGTGTGTGTGTGTGTGTGTGTGTGTGTGTGTGTGTGTGTGTGTGTGTGTGTGTGTGTGTGTGTGTGTGTGTGTGTGTGTGTGTGTGTGTGTGTGTGTGTGTGTGTGTGTGTGTGTGTGTGTGTGTGTGTGTGTGTGTGTGTGTGTGTGTGTGTGTGTGTGTGTG
This sequence comes from Oncorhynchus mykiss, assembly GCF_013265735.2. Taxonomy (NCBI): domain Eukaryota; kingdom Metazoa; phylum Chordata; class Actinopteri; order Salmoniformes; family Salmonidae; genus Oncorhynchus; species Oncorhynchus mykiss. The sequence continues at coordinate 78,028 of NC_048583.1, read as the reverse complement.
TGTGTGTGTGTGCACGCACGTGCGTGTCTGCACTAGTTGCGCCATTTAGTCACTTTAGTCATGTGGAATGCTCATCACACTGCGTCTTGGTCCGTCTCTCCTCTCGATCGTGACAGCAGTAAGAACAGTAAAAGTTCCTTCAATGCCAACTGGTAGATTCCAGTATCACTTTACTGAACAATTCATTAATTAATTGACTCATTCATTAGTTAATCGTGTGTCTAAGTCTCTCAAAAGTGGAGGAGGCTTCAGTGGAAGTTTAACAAAGACATGTGAATGTAATAATGCTGAATGTTTTTCTTTATTCATGTTGGCAGAAGCTGCAAGCATGGAGTCTGTTACACAGTGTACACAGGGTACTGTGTAACTGTACAGGTCTATTGACTTACATCTTAATATCTGTGTCCTGATGTCAGAATGTAACAATAACAGCATGGAGTCTGTTACACAGGGTACTACAAATCTATTGACTTAGTTCTTAATATCTGTGTCCTGATGTCAGAATGTAACAATAACAGCATGGAGTCTGTTACACAGGGTACTACAAATGTATTGACTTACATCTTAATATCTGTGTCCTGATGTCAGAATGTAACAATAACAGTGACCCACTAACTGATTAAAATATAACTAACAGACATTGAAAATATATTTGTATAACAAAATATATTTCTTAAAAAAAAGTTTAAGGAAGCAGAGGTAGACTTGTTTGATTTAAACATCTTGATGGAAAATGAACCGATGAATGAATCTCTCAAAAAGAAATGGACCACGCACATGTCTCAATAGTTTGCTGTATTCACACAATATACGTTTACCCTGGATGTACAATTTAGAGTTGAATGAACTTGTATACTAATATGAGGTTAACAACATTTACCGTGTTGACATAACTTACCATTAAAGGCAGTGAGTTATAACATTTGACAGTGTTGGTATTGATAGAAGCTGTAGACAGAGGCACCATCTAGATGACAGATTTCAGTAAATGCAAAATGTCATGTTAAGAACTTTAATCTCAATGCAAATAGGTACGGATGTATTGCTCATCTGTTTCTCCACATACGGCAAAGTAGTAGAATCATTATCTGATTCCTAACAGGGGCTTGATCTGTATTTACACTAAAGCACAGTTCAGATCACTTAAATATGTTGCACTTTTCAGTTTAAAAACAACTTTGCACCACAGGTCTTTGACTGTGTTTCTATTTTTCACTTCCTCAATTTTAAATTTCTCATAAGGAGGGATCAAAACCTCTGCCTCAAGTGACCCCATGATCGTATATTTTTCCACAGAGGCACCATAGCATGTTTCAATTTCAAAACAATTTTCAGTTCCAAATTCTGCAGCAAGAGTCTGAGAAGTAGAGGTTGAGAGGAATTTGCCAAATCTAATTTCTTGATTTAATTGACCCTTGTAAACACGTTTGGTTCCACGGTATACGGTTTTCAAACATTCATTGGGATTATTTTTTTCTTTCAGAATACGTATGGCATCAGACAGCAGGAAATGCCATGCATAGAACTCAAATGTTTTAGCTTTGTATTTATCTTTTCCCACACGAACTGCATCATTGAGTGTTTTGTAAAAAATACCAGAGTACAACTTGATTGCAACAATATGTTCAACTGTAAGTTCCCCATCAGATTCTTTGTTGTCAGTAGCATCATAATGGTCTGTCCAACGTGTTCCAAAGTCGTCCGTATTGGCTGTAATCTCATCTTTCAGGTACACCTTCACCTTGGTCAACATCGCTGGAACACAGCCCTTGTACGCATCATCGACAGATGAAAGTGCCATGTCCAGAACGGTGTCAGGCCTCACCTTGGAGAGGAGGAAAAGGATTTAGCTATTTCACATTTTTAGGATTTTAAATTCATTTTAAACATTCAGTTAAGGTATGTGACACGTGCGCACAAACAAACGTACCATTCCACTGACCATACTGAAGGTCAATGAGAAAACAGCCCACACTACAAACTTCACCATCTTCACTGCAATCTAGAGTAGACTCAAAGGTGATCCTAGTTATTAGCAGGTTACAGCTCTCTGGTGCTTGTGGCTGTGATGTTACCAAGTTGTCTTCACTTTGGTGCGCCTCCCTCCTTCCGGACAGTCATTTATCCTGTATCTGCTATTTGCATAGCTAAAATGCCACTTCAGTACAGGTCTCATTCATACAATACAAACTTGTGACGGTCTCCCATTGGCTGTTTTTACTAGTTAGTTTGGAATCTGTTGATCTTATTCCTCTGCCCTTTTTTGGAAATTGAGCATTGCCCAAGGAAGATGAAAACGGACATTTACATGCCACTTGACATCATGTTTACTCCATAACTCTATACTGAGTAGGACAAGTTTGATACTGTATGGTAGCTGAGCTTCTACTGCTGTCAGTACACAATGTGTGTTTTAGCTCGTTGCCTCTAAATGAACAAAACAGCATTACATATCTTTTAAATCTTGTTTTGAGTGCTGACACATTAATCTTATGTTTTAACTTACATTGCTGCTAGACACTCACCTATGCCCAATTACAAAAAGTAATGTATGAACAACTAATTGTAACTCTAATGTCCCTAGGCGATGTTTAACGGGGGTATCCTCTCTCTCTCTAACTCACTCATGACCATGATCCCCTTCACACTACTTGAACAATTTCAGGCTTATTCACTATTTACTCTCTATCCACTGTGGATAGACAGTATATGTTATGACAGTTAACCTGTGGATAGACAGTAGATGTTATGAGAGTTAACCTTTTGGATAGACAGTAGATGTTATGACAGTTAACATCTACTGTCTATCCACAGGTTAACTGTCATAACATCTACTGTCTATCCACAGGTTATGACAGTTAACCTGTAGATAGACAGGAGATGTTATGACAGTTAACCTGTGGATAGACAGTAGATGTTATGACAGTTAACTGCCACCCTATGGCCTATGTTGTCTCTGCCAGTCAACAAGATGGCTGCTGAAAGATTCCTTCATAACCAAGTCCCGCCCCCTCTCTCTCCTCCAACCCCACTCATGATGTTGGCCACGTTCCAGGCTGACTACATTGAAGTCACCTGCCAGATCTCACAACTCCTCGACTGTATCATATACATCATATGGTATAGCAATCTGATGCCCATTTGTTGCTGCGTGCAACTCAACTGCAATATAGTCAGCCAGGAACGAGACATCTCTCCTCGTTGTGGTTGACAGATTGAACAGTACTGAGCTCTGACCTTACAGATACAGGAAACTACTAACCCTGCTGCTGCTCTCCCTCCCATCTCACTCTGACCTCACAGATACAGGAAACTACTAACCCTGCTGCTGCTCTCCCTCCCATCTCACTCTGACCTCACAGATACAGGAAACTACTAACCCTGCTGCTGCTCTCCCTTTCTCTGACAGAAACTGTTCCTCTCTCTGGTTTTCTAGCCTATTTGTTCATGTTTGGCCTCAAGTATATTTCAAAGCCATGACTAAGTGTTACTTCTCTGTGAAACTATGTCTATAACTATGGCTCATTTTAAAGTCAACAATAGGTTTTCTATATTGTCCTACCTGCATGAAAGTGGAATGACAGTGTTGATCTGTTTAGCCACATAGCTTTTAGCTTTAGCTTCCTATTTGAGGTGTTAGTTGCTAAGGGGTGCTACTGCTGCTGCTTACCATTTTAAACCAATCAGAGAACAACCTGAGAACCTGTGGAGTTGCTTTTTAATAATGAGATGTAATGTATATCTTCTGTAGATTTACCCCAGATTTACACATAGTAGATAAAGAGGACAGGAGATATAATATATATCTTCTGTAGATTTACACCAGATTTACACATGGTGGGTAAAGAGGACCGAAGATGTAATATTGCTCAATGCTTTTCTTTGCTGGTTTTAAGTTCTAGTGCACATGACAACAAATCAGAACTTACGACCAGAGATGTCATGCCCATAGGGGAAACAGGGGCATGTGTCACCTCACATTTGTCCTGTTAAAAAAATACATACAGTACATTTGGAAAGTATTCAGACCCCTTGACTTTTTCCACATTATGTTACGTTACAGCCTTATTCTAAAATGGATTAAAAATATATATATTCCTCGTCAATCTACACAGTATACCCCATAAGGACAAACAAAAAATGTTTTTTTGAAAATGTTGCAAATATATGAAAAATAACAACTGAAATATCACATTGACATAAGTATTCAGACCTTTTACTCAGTACTTTGTTGAAGCATCTTTGGCAGCGATTACAGCCTCGAGTCGTTTTGGTTAGGATGCTACAAGCTTGGCACACCTGTATTTGGGGAGTTTCTCCTATTCTTCTCTGCAGATCCTCTCAAGCTCTGACAGGTTGGATGGGGAGCGTCACTCCACGGATATTTTCAGGTCTCTCCAGAGATGTTAGATCGGGTTCAAGTCGGGGCTCTGGCTGGCCCCGACAGAGACATGTCCCGAAGCCATTCCTGCATTGTCTTGGCTGTGTGCTTAGTGCCATTGTCCTGTTGGAAGATTAACCTTCACTCCAGTATGAGGCCCTAAGTACTCAGGATCTTGGTGGTTCCAAACTTATATGATGGAGGCCACTGTGTTCTTGGGGACATTCAATGGTTCAGACATTTTTTGGTACCCTTCCCCAGATCTGTGCCTCAGCACAATCCTGTCTTGGAGCTCTACGGACAATTCCTTCAACCTCGTGGCTTGGTTTTTGCTCGGACATGCACTGTCAACTGAGGGGCCTTATATAGACAGGTGTGTGCCTTTCCAAATCATGTCCAATCAATTGAATTTACCATAAGTGGACTCCAATTAAGTTGTAGAAACACCTCAAGGATGAACAATGGAAACAGGATGCACCTGAGCTCAATTTCGAGTCTCATAGAAGGGGTCTGAATACTTATGTAAATAAGGTATTTCAGTTTTTTTACTTGTAATACATTTGCAAACATTTCTAAAAACCTGTTTTCTCTTTGTCATTATGGAGCATTGTGTGTAGATTGATGAGGATTTAAAACATTTTTTTGAATAAGGCTGTATCGTAACAACATGAGGAAGAAGTCAATGGTCTGAATACTTCGCGAAGGCACTGTATATATTAGTTTTTTCTCTCTGTAAAACTACCAATGACAATTTAAGAAGTTGGCTTTAGCTAGCCCAGATAGGTAGGACTCCTGAGTGGCGCAGCGGTCTAAGGCACTGCATATTAGTGCTAGAGGCGTCACTACAGACACCCTGGTTCGAATCCAAGCTGTATCACAACCGGGCGGCGCACAATTGGCCCAGCACTGTCCGGGTTTGGCCGATGTAGGCTGTCATCGTAAATAAGAATTTGTTCTTAACTGACTTGCCTAGTTAAATGTTAAAAACCTCATACTGTAACTTTCTACCAAGAAGCCATTTCAGGCTATCGATCAAGTTATGATTATTTTTTTACATAGAATTAAGAGCAATGACTATGGCTTTAGATTACAGGAAAAATCTCACAATGCCTGGATAGGTGTTTAACGTATCAGTTAACCACATCTTATAATATAGGAAACTGATTCCCGATTACGCAGTCGATGACTTGGCCAGCAGCCATTAGTTAATGGCTGCAGCCTGTTTTCAATATAATTGGTCTGGAATGAGACCATTCTCTCCTCGTTGTTGTTGATAGATTGAGTGGTATTAAGCTCTGACCTCACAGACACAGGACACTACTAACCCTGCTACTGTTCTCCCTCCCATCTCACTCTGACCTCACAGACACAGGAAACTACCAACCCTGCTACTGTTCTCCCCCCCACCCCACCCCACCCCCCCTCACTCCCTACAATTAATTTCAAAGCCATGACTCGGTGTCATTACTTTGTACAACTACTGTACGTTGAATAATGGGTGAAGAACGACCACATTATCAACAATCTCACTCAGATGGGATGATTGAAGCTTCAGGTTATCTTTGGCTATTTCTTTATTTAAATCGGAGTATCTTTGTAGCCCATTGTAATTATAACCTGAGAACAAACACATTGTCTTCAAGTGAGATGAAATTCATCTCTTTATAATGGATGTGTAGGTAGTGGATAAATTGGACAGGAGATGTAATATTGCTCAATGCTTTTCATTATAGGTTTTTAGCAAAAGCTGCAGTGCACATGACAACAAATGCCAATTCACTGGCAGAAGAAAGGTTAACAATCTAAGCAAACAATGTGGGAAACATTTACAACAGGACAGATCTGACAATCTGAAAGTAGGAAAAGCTACGCTAATGTTTTCTGTATTTTCTGTATTTGTGGGAGGAGCGATGGTGGATGGGGAAGCCAGGTGTTGCACTAAAAACTGCATTTCATATTTAACTGAAAGCGGAACAGCTGTGTTGCTGTTTTGATTTTACTCTCCTTGGAGTGGTCCAACCATCTGGCATTTCAGGTCACTTTTTCCTTTCTTAGTACTCTGCAGTTTGTAGACGACGTCACACCAGAGGTCTTTCTTGTCTGTTCTCTTCAGCACCTCTGTAATTCTGAACACCTCGTAGGGAGGAATCAGCACCTCCTTCTCATGAGCCATCTGAGATGCGTACTCCCCCAGTGGGGCACCAAGGTAAGTGGTGATCTCAAAACAGGAGCGATTTCCAAAGTGTTTAGTGATTTTCTTGTCTAAAGAGCTCGACGTGAACTGTCCGAATCGCATTTCAGTATTTCGGACTCCGTGGAAAGACACGTTGGTTCCTCGGAAGGTTTGAAAACGCTTATTTTTCTTGTTCAGGATTCGTAAAGCATTGGTCAGAAGGAAGTGCAGGGAGTGGTACTGGAATGTTGTGCTGTAGCTCTTCTTTTGGGTACGAGTGGCCTCGTTGAATGACTTGAACATTTGGGAGTATTCAGTCACATACACCTGGATTGCCAGGGAATAGAGTTTAGACAGTGCTCTTTTCGGTTTGGGTTTGTAACGGGCCTCAGCATCGGTCCAAGCCTGGTTGAAATCTTTGTTTTTTAGTCTCTCCGTTTTCAGGTAATAGTCATGCACCTTCCTGAGCATCTTCTCCTCACAGCCCTTGTAGGAGTCATCAACAGAGTCTGGAGCCATGTCTAAGGGGAAGTTGGATTTTGGATCATGCAGAGGGAGACTGACCTTTAGTGAAAGGAAGAGAGAAAAATAGACAAACAGGTATGACACAAGAAAATGCAAATAAAATGATAATGAGAGACAAGATGTAAGGCTCGCCATCAGTCATAATGTCTTCACAAACTTTGTCCATACTAAACTTTTGCCTTTTATTTTGATAATAGAATCGCCCTCTCGCTCATATTCAAATGCACTCAAAATAGTGTTGTATCTTACCGTCTTTGTATCCACACCCGGAGTCCAAGCAGAGAAGACACACAGCACAGAAAAGGTTAGGATGTTGTCTCTCCCCATGACTTCAACAGCACCTGTAGTAAAACAACATGTACAGGAGGCCAAAAACAATCAGCATAACAGTACCCAACATGATACAACACAGCTTTGATATGATCAACTATTTAAAAATTGATAGGAGTTACTGCAATGCCACCATTTAATGAAGCCGTATCATGCAGAGATTACAATGAGGTTTACGGTATCTGATAGCTGGAATTACCAGACTGGAGCACGATAGAGGTTGTTTTGTATTGTTCAGCTTCAGGACGTGTTTTTGCAGACGGTCTGCCAAGATCTACTTATACCTGGTCAGAGATCTGACTTTACAACAGACATGACCACAAATCCTGTTCCCACACTGAAGCACCAAGCTAATACGTGCACCATGTCATACAGATCTTCATGTCTGCACACGTACACATGCATGAGGATGTACACAGCTCTACCTTGGTTCACCACAGGGCCATTTGCAACTAAAAGTGATGCTGCTGAGAAAGAGTTAACGTTCCCCCTTTCTGTCTTTCTCACACTCTTCTCGACCCCAAGTCGAACACCGCAATGTGTGCTCAGTTGTCATGGTCACAGACTGTCAGGTTGTGTGACTGATAATGACATCACTGGATGAGTTCCATACATTTCTCAGGAACACATAGGATTTCCATCTCTTAGAGATATTCTGTATTATAGTGGTGTCAAAACAACAGTTATAGTGTCAAAGTAACCTGTGGATAGACAGTATATGTTATGACAGTTAACCTGTGGATAAAGAGTAGATGTTATGACAGTTAACCTGTGGATAGACAGTAGATGTTATGACAGTTAACCTGTGGATAGACAGTATATGTTATGACAGTTAACCTGTGGATAAAGAGTAGATGTTATGACAGTTAACCTGTGGATAGACAGTAGATGTTATGACAGTTAACCTGTGGATAGACAGTAGATGTTATGACAGTTAACCTGTGGATAGACAGTAGATGTTATGACAGTTAACTGCCACCGTATGGTCTCTGTTGTCTCTGCCAGTCAACATGATGGCTACTGAAAGCTTCTCTCATAACCAAGTCCCGCCCCCTCTCTCTCCTCCAACACCACTCATGATGTTGGCCACGTTCCAGGCTGACTACATTGAAGTCGCCTGCCAGATCTCACATCTCCTGGATTACTGTTTAACATATCAGTTAACCACATCATATGGTATAGCGATCTGATGCTCATTTGTCGTAGCGTCAAACTCAACAGCAACATAGTTGGCCTGGAACGAGACCGTTCTCTCCTTGTTGTGGTTGATAGATTGAGCATTACTGAGCTCTGACATCAGACACAGGAAACTACTAACCCTGACAGTGTTGATCAGATTAGCCACAGAGCTTTTAGCTTCCTATTTGAGACGTTAGTTGCTAAGGGGTGCAACTGCTGCTGCTTACCATTTTAAACCAATCAGAGAACAACCTGAGAACCTGTGGAGTTGCTTTTTAATGAGATGTAATATATATCTTCTGTAGATTTACACCAGATTTACACATAGTAGATAAAGAGGACAGGAGATGTAATGTATATCTTCTGTAGATTTACACCAGGTTTACACATAGTAGATAAAGAGGACAGGAGATATAATATATATCTTCTGTAGATTTACACCAGATTTACACATAGTAGATAAAGAGGACAGGAGATGTAATGTATATCTTCTGTAGATTTACACCAGGTTTACACATAGTAGATAAAGAGGACAGGAGATATAATATTACTCAATGCTTTTCTTCATTGTTTTTTTTTTACACACATTCTAGTGCACATGACAACAAAACAGAACGTACCATCAGAAACGTCATGGGGCACGTGCACCCTCACATTTGTCCTGTAAAAACATATAGCTATACAGTACCAGTCAAAAGTTTGGGTACACCTACTCATTCAAGGGGTTTTCTTTATTTTTACTCTTTTCTACATTGACGAATAATGGTGAAGACATCAACACTACGAAATAACACGTAACCATGTACATGTAGTAACAAAAAAAGTGTTAAACGAATCAAAATATATTTTATATTTGAGATTCTTCAAAGAAGCCAACCTTTGCCTTGATGACAGCTTTGCACACATGTGTGTATGTATGGTCAAAAGACTATACCTCTCCCACGTCTAGCTAGGACTACCTCCCACCTGAAGGCCCAACTTCCTGCCTTCCTGCCTTCCTGCCTTTATCCCATCACTGACACACTTACCACAGTACGATAAACGGTCAACAGGGGGAGCCAAAACCTAAGGTGCACTAATGACAAGGGAATATATCTCAATCAGGTAATCACATAAATCATTAAGGTACGTACCTAATATTTTATCACATACATTCATATTTCATACATACATATATATATATATATATATATATATATATATATATATGTATGTATGTATGTATGTATGTATATATATATACAGTGCCTTGCGAAAGTATTCGGCCCCCTTGAACTTTGAGACCTTTTGGCACATTTCAGGCTTCAAACATAAAGATATAAAACTGTATTTTTTTGTGAAGAATCAACAACAAGTGGGACACAATCATGAAGTGGAACGACATTTATTGGATATTTCAAACTTTTTTAACAAATCAAAAACTGAAAATGTGACCAAAAAATCAGCCAGAAGGCATAGGAACTGAGAAGTGGTCTGTGGTCACCAACTGCAGAACCACTCCTTTATTGGGGGTGTCTTGCTAATTGCCTATAATTTCCACCTGTTGTCTATTCCATTTGCACAACAGCATGTGAAATTTATTGTCAATCAGTGTTGCTTCCTAAGTGGACAGTTTGATTTCACAGAAGTGTGATTGACTTGGAGTTACATTTTGTTGATTAAGTGTTCCCTTTATTTTTTTGAGCAGTGTATACATATGTATGAAATATGAATGTATGTGATGAAATATTAGGTACGTACCTTAATGATATATATATATATGTTGTTGTTGTTTATCTCCGGTAAAGACAATGACGATTCTCCGTCTTAACTGTTATCGTTAATTTATGTATTAGGGTACCTAAGGTTGGATAATAAACGGTGTTAGACTTGTTTGGAGAAGTTTATTGGTAACATTTGGGATTCATTTTGTATGCATTTTGAAGGAGGGAAACCGGTGGATTATTGAATGAAGTGCGCCAGCTTAACTGAGTTTAATCGAACAAAATGACCATTTGTGATGTAGCTGGGACCTTTTGGAGTGCCAACAGAAGAGGATATTCAAAGGTAAGGCATTTATTTTATCGCTATTTCTGACGTTCGTGGCGCACCTGCCTGGTTGAAAAATGTATTTCATGCCTTTGTATGCAGGGCGCCGACCTCAGATAATCGCATGGTGTGCTTTCGCCCTAAACCTTTTTGTAGCTTCATTTTGATGTAGGACACTTGTATTTTCATGAATATTAAATATTTATATTTCTGTAATTTGAATTTCGCGCTCTGCAATTTCACCTGATGTTGTTCCGCTAGCGGATCGCCTAGCCATAACCGGTTTAAAGAAATGGGTTAAATTATCAGAGATTCTCACATGGCACTTATGTTGTATTACTGGACTATTTCAGCCAATATGCTAGGTGTAGTTTGAAGAGAGCAGAGTTAGAGAGACTTGTACTTTCTCTTGCAATATTTTTAAAGCCTACCATTTAGGAGTGGGAAGATTCCCAGGCAGGGTCAGACAGCCAGGGAAGACCAGTGTGTGGAGCTCAGGTGCATTTTGCAGTATATTCAGTGAATGTTTCATCTTGAATTGACGGGTAGCTCAATGACAACATTAAAGCTACAGTCTGGTGTCTGGGAAATGATTGAACATGACAACATTAAAGCTACAGTCTGGTGTCTGGGAAATGATTGAACATGACAACATTAAAGCTACAGTCTGGTGTCTGGGAAATGATTGAACATGACAACATTAAAGCTACAGTCTGATGTCTGGGAAATGATTGAACATGACAACATTAAAGCTACAGTCTGGTGTCTGGGAAGTGATTGAACATGACAACATTAAAGCTACAGTCTGGTGTCTGGGAAGTGATTGAACATGACAACATTAAAGCTACAGTCTGGTGTCTGGGAAGTGATTGAACATGACAACATTAAAGCTACAGTCTGGTGTCTGGGAAGTGATTGAACATGACAACATTAAAGCTACAGTCTGGTGTCTGGGAAGTGATTGAACATGACAACATTAAAGCTACAGTCTGGTGTCTGGGAAGTGATTGAACATGACAACATTAAAGCTACAGTCTGGTGTCTGGGAAGTGATTGAACATGACAACATTAAAGCTACAGTCTGGTGTCTGGGAAGTGATTGAACATGACAACATTAAAGCTACAGTCTGGTGTCTGGGAAGTGATTGAACATGACAACATTAAAGCTACAGTCTGGTGTCTGGGAAGTGATTGAACATGACAACATTAAAGCTACAGTCTGGTGTCTGGGAAGTGATTGAACATGACAACATTAAAGCTACAGTCTGGTGTCTGGGAAGTGATTGAACATGACAACATTAAAGCTACAGTCTGGTGTCTGGGAAGTGATTGAACATGACAACATTAAAGCTACAGTCTGGTGTCTGGGAAGTGATTGAACATGACAACATTAAAGCTACAGTCTGGTGTCTGGGAAGTGATTGAACCATTCATTATTTTCCTGGATAATGTAATGTATAAATGTACTCCAAAGTGATTCTTTGCCATGCCTCATTTTAGGAGGATCGGGTGGTGACAGGTGTAAGGATATGTCGAAGATAAATGCACAACGCAGAGACAGTACGAGAATAGAACTAACGAGCAATGGAAATAGTGTTTTTTCTATAATAGAGATATATTTTTTTTATTAATTTGACCATTTAAAAAAACAAGCACACAATAAACTTAAAAGCCATACATGCACATTAATAAAATCATTGAGGCAACACACAATAAAGTCTGGGACTTATTTCCATTGTGGTCCTCTTGAGACAAGATCAAACACAGTTAAAAACAGTATGGCAGTGAATAATAAAACACAAACAGAGAGGAAGAACATCTCATCATTCTAGTTACATCATGGGGATTATTCATATGGGCACAGAGGACATCAAAGATATTTTTATTTGATTTTTAAAGCTGCCCAGAGAGGGGGATGTTTTTATGGGCAGAGGCAACTCATTCCATTCTGAGGCTCCAGTATACAAGAAAGTACCTTTCGCAGCATTACTCCTGAACCTGGTGCTGTGATTATCAAACTTTTATAACGTCTGGATGCTTTATATGGAATACTGTACGCCTAAAGGAGTCTGTATTGAAAACATGCCCACGTCAGGGGAGATATCTATATAGGCTGGGCTGCTCAGACCTGGCCCTGGGGGTCTGCTGTACTGTTGTCACTCTGGACTTGGCCCAACACACCTCAAACCAACAATGAATGTTTCACTAAGATCCTAAAGCTGAGTGGGGTGTGTTGGGTTGGTGCGCTACAGGGCCGTGGACCCCTAGGGGCAGGACAGGGTGACCCAGCTATATAGTGTGCAACTAAAAAGAGCTCTACAGTACTATTAGGCCTATGATATTAATTATATAGAGGGTGTACTGTTCCTGTGTGTTAATTTGTGTGTTTTCATTCAACTTTAATTTAATGAAGCTGCCAGTTAAGGACTTGTGAGGTGTCTATATACATGTATATACACTAAACACATTTTATGTACACAGTATATTTTACAATGGTTGATTTTTGTTTGCTTTTAGTTCCAGCCTTCAGCTCCTCACAACCCCTCCCCCTGTCTCTGAAAACCATTCAGTTCCTATTTGCCATATGTGTCAAATCGGAGGGTCTGCTGTCCGGACCTCTGGCAGTCTCTATGGGGGTGCCACAGGGTTCAATTCTTGCACCGACTCTCTTCTCTGTATACATCAATGATGTCGCTCTTGCTGCTGGTGAGTCACTGATCCACCTCTACGCAGATGACACCATTCTGTATACTTCTGGCCCTTCTTTGGACACTGTGTTAACAACCCTCCAGGCAAGCTTCAATGCCATACAACTCTCCTTCCATGGCCTCCAATTGCTCTTAAATACAAGTAAAACTAAATGCATGCTCGTCAACTGATCGCTGCCTGCACCTGCCTGCCTGTCCAACATCACTACTCTGGATGGCTCTGACTTAGAATACGTGGACAACTACAAATACCTAGGTGTCTGGTTAGACTGTAAACTCTCCTTCCAGACCCACATCAAACATCTCCAATCCAAAGTTAAATCTAGAATTGGCTTCCTATTTCGCAACAAAGCATCCTTCACTCATGCTGCCAAACATACCCTCGTAAAACTGACCATCCTACCAATCCTCGACTTCAGCGATGTCATTTACAAAATAGCCTCCAATACCCTACTCAACAGACTGGATGCAGTCTATCACAGTGCCATCCGTTTTGTCACCAAAGCCCCATATACCCACTGGCTCCATGTCATCTACAAGACCCTGCTAGGTAAAGTCCCCCCTTATCTCAGCTCGCTGGTCACCATAGCAGCACCCACCTGTAGCATGCGCTCCAGCAGAACTACTGTTTTAAAAGGATATAAAACAGTAGTTCTCTAGGAGGAGGGTTGTTCCACCTCTGGTGTAAAAGGATATAAACAGTAGTTCTCCAGGAGGAGGGTTGTTCCACCTCTGGTGTAAAAGGATATAAAACAGTAGTTCTCCAGGAGGAGGGTTGTTCCACCTCTGGTGTAAAAGGATATAAAACAGTAGTTCTCCAGGAGGAGGGTTGTTCCACCTATGATGTAAAAGGATATAAAACAGTAGTTCTCCAGGAGGAGGGTTGTTCCACCTATGATGTAAAAGGATATAAACAGTAGTTCTCCAGGAGGAGGGTTGTTCACCTCTGGTGTAAAAGGATATAAACAGTAGTTCTCCAGGAGGAGGGTTGTTCACCTCTGGTGTAAAAGGATATAAACAGTAGTTCTCCAGGAGGAGGGTTGTTCACCTCTGGTGTAAAAGGATATAAACAGTAGTTCTCCAGGAGGAGGGTTGTTCCACCTATGATGTAAAAGGATATAAACAGTAGTTCTCCAGGAGGAGGGTTATTCACCTCTGGTGTAAAAGGATATAAACAGTAGTTCTCCAGGAGGAGGGTTGTTCCACCTATGATGTAAAAGGATACAACACCGTAGTTCTCCAGGAGGAGGGTTGTTCCACCTCTCATGTAAAAGGATACAAAACCGTAGTTCTCCAGGAGGAGGGTTGTCCAGCTCTGATGTAAAAGGATACAAAACCATAGTTCTCCAGGAGGAGGGTTGTTCCACCTCTGATGTAAAAGGATACAAAACCGTAGTTCTCCAGGAGGAGGGTTGTCCACCTATGATGTAAAAGGATATAAACAGTAGTTCTCCAGGAGGAGGGTTGTCCACCTCTGGTGTAAAAGGATACAAATAAACTTTCCTCTTCTTCTCTTGCAGTTTGTGTGCTCTTTTATACAGGTTTGCACTGTGGGTAGCAATGTAAACCCTGTCTCAGAGACACATATGGAATAGAACATACATTTGCATGAACATCAGGCGTCTTTAAGATGCTGCATCTGTCTGCAAGGCAGTCACAGCCTCTCCTCAGTGCTTCTGAGAAATTACACTTATATAGAGAACCCATCACACAAAAACAGACACACACACACACATATACCCCCACACAGGCAGGACACACCATACAGCTTCTGAGAATTGTTTGTTCATACTTCTTTCATACTGAGCTATGTGTGAACATGACTAACAGCAACACCACTGCTGATACTGAGAAAAGGTGTGTGTGTTCGTGTTTGTGTGTGTGCTTGCGTATTAGTACTGAGAGACCATTAAACGTCATAATCTTTCCCCTCTATTCAAGGACCAATAACCAAAATACCACTAATCAATCAATTGATTGATCGATCAGTCGATATATCAACCAATCAATTAATCAACTATCAGGGAATAAGCAAAACAGCAATAAGGCAAATCTTGAGGCCCCAAGTATACAATTTGGAGCCAATCAAGGACAGCAGAGGCGGGGCACCACCTGCTATGAGAATCGGCTGGTGATGGGTGACATGCCTGTGGGCCAATCAGGGCAGGGCACGTTGTGAAGATATGTCCATTGAGGTATGTGTATTACAGAATAAACCAGGTACCGCTTGTAGACTTCTTTCTCTGTTGGTCTCTACCCAGTTCTTATTGTCCTTTCTGATTTCTATCTTATTGGAGACAAAATGTCTGGGGGGGTGTAAAGCAAGACAGTACAGTAAATATCCCCCCCACCAGTCGGTAGTTTCCAGTATCCCTTTATTGGACAATTCAACGTGTGTCATGTTATATTACATCTTAATCAGTGGCCCATGTAATGTTGTATCTTCAGACAGTCTAAATGTAGTACAGTGAAAGTGATAACTAAAAGGACGAGACATACTGTAGTCAAGCTCAATGATTTTCTTTATTAATTTTGCCACAAGCTGCAGAAGGTATATAAGTGCTTTAAAATCTCCTATGGAGTCTGATACACAGGTTAATACAAACATCTTAATAATCACTATTTCTGGTAGTCAGGATGAGGTTTGTATTTAACATTCACCAATGAACCAATTAACTTACTACATTAAAATCTTTAGACAGTAAAAACACATTGTTTGGCTTTAAGAGGATAAGCAGCCTGAATGTTTGTCCCTGGATATAATTTAAATCAATGACTCAAGATCAAGAGATTTTCTCAGTTAATCATTTTTTACCTAAACAGTTTGCAATTCAGGTTACTCCGGGGCTTGGGGATACTCTTTAGTGTGTACACAACATCGCACCAAAGGTTTTTATAATTCTCTTTCTTCAGCACGGCAGTAACTCTGAACACTTCATACGGTGGAATCAACACCTCCTTTTCATGATTCCCCAGTTTGGGGAAGGACTTCAGGTCAGCGCCAAAACATGTCTTTATCTCAAAGCAAGACTTATCTCCAAATCTTGTACTAATTCCCTTGTCGAGAGAGCTGGAGGCAAAAAAGCCAAATCTGATTACTTTGTTAACTTTACTAACAAACTCCATGTTGGTTCTTCGATACGTGGTGTGACAGGACTTTTGGTTCAGTTTCAGGAGGCGAATGGCGTCAGTCAGAAGGAAATGAAGGGAGTGGAAGGGGAAGGAGGTGGTGTACTCTGTTCTACTGGTCCGGACTGCTTGGTTGAACACTGGGTATATCTCAGGTACCTCTGCTGAGTAAGCACAGATAGCCTTGATATGATCATGTGTAAGTTCTTTAGGATTGTACTTGGACTTGTCCTTTTGGAATCGTTTCTTCACTTTCTCAATAGTTGCACATCCTTCTGCCTTCATCCAGGCTTGTTTGAAGATCCCCTCAGTGGAGTTTTCATTTGGAAGATATTCCTCCTGCACCTTCTTGTACATTTTTTCAGTGCAGTGTTTGTACTTGTCGTCAACAGAGTTAGGGACCATGTCTAAGGGTACAGAGAAATTGAGACCAGGCTGACGAAGATGAACCTTTCAGACAATATGGGGGGAAAAAATAGAATTTATTAAATTAATTTAAATTCCGTCTCTCTCTCTCGTTGTTGATTTATTTTCTTTCTTTCTCAAGTACAGTCTAAATAGTGTAGTGTCTTACCATCTTGGAGTCCACACCCAAAGTCCAAGCCGGGACGAATAACATCACAGTAAAGGTTAGGATCTTGAGTCTTGCCATGATGTCAAAATGTATTGGTCCAATGTCAACTTGTAATGGAGATGAATTGTCTTTTAAGATACAGAATCAGCATTCAAATGTTCAACTTTCAGGGGGTCTTGTTATACCAGGGGTGCTTATTTTCACAGTCCCTCTTCTCTTGCTGAGAACAGACACCTACAGGCACAAGTACCCCTCAAACCACAACCCCATTACCACAGTACACACACACTTTTTCTCAGTATCAGCAGTGGTGTTGCTGGTGTTAGTCATGTTCACACATAGCTCCCCGGGTGCCGATAACGTCGATTAAGGTAGCCCCCTGCACATCTCTGATTCAGAATAGTTGGTTTAAATGTGGAATACACATTTCGGTTGAATGCATTCAGTTGTGCAACTGACTAGGTATTACCTTTCCCTTCACATACTCACACATATACTGTACAGTGTGGTGCCAGGTTGGGACAAAATCCTGCAGTACCTGCTGCACTGAAGAAATAAGGTTGCTTACCCCTGGCCTAGACTAAGCTTGTCTGTCAATCGTTCCTTTAGCTGGTTGAATTAAATACTGCCCTCTTCTGGCTGCTGTGAGGAAAGCACCGTGTCAATACACTAAAGCAGGGTTTACCAAACTCGCTCCATGGGACCCCAAAGGGTGCACGTTTGGGTTTTTTCCCCTAGCTCTATACAGTTGATTCAACTAATCATCAAGGTTTGATCATTTGAAACGGCTGTGTAGTGCTCTTGCAAAAACCAAAAAGTGCACTCCTTTGGGTCCCGACAACCGAGTTTGGGAAACACTGCCCTGAAGGCCTCTGGGTACATTAGTGTGTGTTTGATGCCAGTGTCCAGGGTATGATTGAGACAGTATCCCAATATTCTAATACTGCTGGTTATGTTTGTTACCTTTTCTTTGTTATGACTGAGATGTGAGAGACCTGGCAGGTTGATAGAGTTCCATCATATTACATTCATGTGATGTGGTGTTTACAAAGGAACGCAGACAAGGAAAGGAGACAAGAGAAGGAAGGGAGCAGATTGAGACTATTGGGACGTGGCCTTAGTGTTTGAGAACATAGCTGATGAATATGTTGTTTATGCTGGAGTCCAGCCACTGTATAGATGTCACCTAATGCAGCAGACATATCTGTAGAGGGATATGAGGTTGCACAGATCAGTAGAGGTCACATTCTAACACACTCACGCACACGCACGCACACACAGGCAGGAAACACCACACGGTTTCTGAGAATTGTTTGTTCACACTTCTCATACTGGTCTATGTGTGAACATGACTAACAACAGCAACACCACTGCTGGTACTGAGAAAAGGTGTGTGCGTGTGCATGCGTGTGTGTGTGAATGCATAACAGTACACGAAGACCCTTCAACATCATCATCATCCTTCCCCTCTAATCAGGGACTGATTCAGGCCTGGAATACTAATAGCCAATATACCACAAATCAATGAAACAACTATCAGGGAATAAGGAAAACCGCAATAAGGCAAACCTTGAGGCCCCAAGTATAAACTTCAGAGCCAATCAAGGATGGCAGAGACGGGGCACCGCCTGCTATGAGAATCAGCTGAAAGTGGGGGACTTTCTCTCTCTTTCTCTTTCTTTTTCTCACTCTCTCTGTCTCTCTGTCTGTCTCTCTGTCTCTTTCTTTCTTTACCTACCTACCTACCTACATCCCTACCTACCTACCTACCTACCTACCTACCTACCTACCTACCTACCTCCCTCCCTACCTACCTACCTACCTACCTACCTACCTACCTACCTACCTACCTACCTACCTATCTCCCTCCCTCTACCCAGTCTTTATGGTCCTTTCTGATTTCCCCCTTATTGTAGACAAAATGTCCAGGAGGTTGGAGAGTATGTTGTAATATTTAGTCATTTGTTGTAATTGTTGTAACCCATTGTTTGATGTTGCTGCACAAAGGAAGAAAATATTCCCCCCACCAGTTGGTAGTTCCAGCAGAGGTGGGACAAAGTCATTGTTTTACAAGTCACAAGTAAGTCTCAAGTCTTAGCACTCAAGTCCCAAGTCAAGGCAGGCAAGTCCGAGGCAAGTCCTAAACTTTGAGTTTAAACAAGTCATATGGGTTCTTCACCAAATGTAATACCATTTCATATTTTTAACACGAGTAATAGTTAGTATATTACATTTACACAAATCATGAGAACTTTAAAATATATATATATATTTATTGCTTTCCAAATAAACATAATATTTCCATGGAACTACATGGGTAGCCATGAGAAAGACCGAATTCACCCACCGACATTCCTCTGTTACGGTGAGTGAATGAGGACCCAAAAGCGAATTAACTTAAACAGAGCTTCTTTAATAACCAAACATAGGTAGGCTCAGATAGACCGGCAGATTCCGACAGGACAGGACAAGGTTACAGCAAACATGACGATAGTCTGGTTCAGGCATGAAACACAACAAACAAGAATCCGACAAGGACAGGAACAAAAACAGAGAGAGATATAGGGACCTAATCAGAGGGAAAAAGGGAACAGGTGGGAAACGGGGTGAATGGGTAGTTAGGAGGAGACAAGGCACAGCTGGGGGAAAGAGGGGGAGAAAAGGTAACCTAACAACGACCAGCAGAGGGAGACAGGGTGAAGGGAAAGGACAGAAACACACAACATGACAATACATGACAGTACCCCCCCACTCACCGAGCGCCTCCTGGCGCACTCGAGGAGGAAACCTGGCGGCAACGGAGGAAATCCTCGATCAGCGCACGGTCCAGCACGTCCCGAGAGGGAACCCAACTCCTCTCCTCAGGACCGTACCCCTCCCAATCAACGAGGTACTGGTGACCACGGCCCCGAGGACGCATGTCCAAAATCCTGCGGACCCTGTAGATGGGTGCGCCCTCGACAAGGATGGGGGGGGGGGGGGGAAGACGAGCGGGGGCGCGAAGAACGGGCTTAATACAGGAGACATGGAAGACCGGGTGGACGCGACGAAGGTATCGCGGAAGAAGAAGTCGAACTGCGACAGGATTAATGACCCGAGAAATACAGAACGGACCAATGAACCGCGGGGTCAACTTGCGAGAAGCCGTCTTAAGGGGAAGGTTCTGAGTGGAGAGCCAAACTCTCTGACCGCGACAATATCTAGGACTCTTAGTTCTACGCTTATTAGCAGCCCTCACAGTCTGCGTCCTATAACGGCAAAGTGCAGACCTGACCCTCTTCCAGGTGCGCTCGCAACGTTGGACAAAAGCCTGAGCGGAGGGGACGCTGGACTCGGCGAACTGAGATGAGAACAGCGGAGGCTGGTACCCGAGGCTACTCTGAAAAGGAGATAGCCCGGTCGCAGACGAAGGAAGCGAGTTGTGGGCGTATTCTGCCCAGGGGAGCTGTTCTGACCAAGACGCAGGGTTGCAAAAAGAAAGACTGCGTAAGATGCGACCAATAGTCTGATTGGCCCGTTCTGCTTGACCGTTAGACTGGGGGTGAAAGCCGGAAGAGAGACTGACGGAAGCCCCAATCAAACGGCAAAACTCCCTCCAAAATTGAGACGTGAATTGCGGACCTCTGTCCGAAACGACGTCTGACGGAAGGCCATGAATTCTGAAAACATTCTCGATGATGATTTGTGCCGTCTCTTTAGCAGAAGGAAGCTTAGCAAGGGGAATGAAATGAGCCGCCTTAGAGAACCTATCGACAACCGTAAGAATAACAGTCTTCCCCGCTGACGAAGGCAGTCCGGTGACAAAATCTAAGGCGATGTGAGACCACGGTCGAGAGGGAATGGGAAGCGGCCTGAGACGGCCGGCAGGAGGGGAGTTACCGGACTTAGTCTGCGCGCAGACCGAACAAGCAGCCACGAAACGACGCGTGTCATGCTCCCGGGTGGGCCACCAAAAACGCTGGCGAATGGAAGCAAGCGTACCCCGAACGCCAGGGTGGCCGGCTAACTTGGCAGAGTGAGCCCACTGAAGAACGGCCAGAAGAGTAGGAACGGGAACGAAAAGAAGGTTCCTAGGACAAGCGCGCGGCGACGGAGTGTGAGTGAGTGCTTGCTTTACCTGCCTCTCAATTCCCCAGACAGTCAACCCGACAACACGCCCCTCAGGGAGAATCCCCTCGGGGTCAGTGGAGGCTACTGAAGAACTGAAGAGACGAGATAAAGCATCAGGCTTGGTGTTCTTAGAGCCCGGACGATAAGAAATCACGAACTCGAAACGAGCGAAAAAGAGTGCCCAACGCGCCTGACGCGCATTAAGTCGTTTGGCAGAACGGATGTACTCAAGGTTCCTATGGTCAGTCCAAACGACAAAAGGAACGGTCGCCCCCTCCAACCACTGTCGCCATTCGCCTAGGGCTAACCGGATGGCGAGCAGTTCGCGGTTTCCCACATCATAATTACGTTCCGACGGCGACAGGCGATGAGAAAAATACGCGCAAGGGTGGACCTTGTCGTCAGAGAGGGAGCGCTGAGAAAGAATGGCTCCCACGCCCACCTCCGACGCGTCAACCTCGACCACGAACTGTCTAGAGACGTCAGGTGTAACAAGGATAGGAGCGGATGTAAAACGATTCTTGAGGAGATCAAAAGCTCCCTGGGCGGAAACGGACCACTTAAAGCACGTCTTGACAGAAGTAAGGGCTGTGAGAGGAGCTGCCACCTGACCGAAATTACGGATGAAACGACGATAGAAGTTCGCGAAGCCGAGAAAGCGCTGCAGCTCGACGCGTGACTTAGGGACGGGCCAATCAATGACAGCCTGGACCTTAGCGGGATCCATCTTAATGCCTTCAGCGGAAATAACAGAACCGAGAAATGTGACGGAGGAGGCATGAAAAGTGCACTTCTCAGCCTTCACAAAAAGACAATTCTCTAAAAGGCGCTGGAGGACACGTCGAACGTGCTGAACATGAATCTGGAGTGACGGTGAAAAAATCAGGATATCGTCAAGGTAAACGAAAACAAAGATGTTCAGCATGTCTCTCAGGACATCATTGACTAATGCCTGAAAGACAGCTGGAGCGTTAGCGAGGCCGAAAGGAAGAACCCGGTATTCAAAGTGCCCTAACGGAGTGTTAAACGCCGTCTTCCACTCGTCCCCCTCCCTGATGCGCACGAGATGGTAAGCGTTACGAAGGTCCAACTTAGTGAAAAACCTGGCTCCCTGCAGGATCTCGAAGGCTGAGGACATAAGAGGAAGCGGATAACGATTCTTAACTGTTATGTCATTCAGCCCTCGATAATCTATGCAGGGGCGCAGAGACCCGTCCTTCTTCTTGACAAAAAAAACCCCGCTCCGGCGGGAGAGGAGGAGGGGACTATGGTACCGGCGTCAAGAGCTACAGACAAATAATCCTCGAGAGCCTTACGTTCGGGAGCCGACAGAGAGTATAGTCTACCCCGGGGGGGAGTGGTTCCCGGAAGGAGATCAATACTACAATCATACGACCGGTGTGGAGGAAGAGAGGTGGCCCTGGACCGACTGAACACCGTGCGCAGATCGTGATATTCCTCCGGCACCCCTGTCAAATCACCAGGCTCCTCCTGTGAAGAAGAGACAGAGGAAACAGGAGGGATAGCAGACATTAAACATTTCACATGACAAGAGACGTTCCAGGAGAGGATAGAATTACTAGACCAATTAATGGAAGGATTATGACAAACTAGCCAGGGATGGCCCAAAACAACAGGTGTAAAAGGTGAACGAAAAATCAAAAAAGAAATGGTTTCGCTATGATTACCAGAAACAGTGAGGGTTAAAGGTAGCGTCTCACGCTGAATCCTGGGGAGAGGACTACCATCCAGGGCGAACAAGGCCGTGGACTCCCTTAACTGTCTGAGAGGAATGTCATGTTCCCGAGCCCAGGTCTCGTCCATAAAACAGCCCTCCGCCCCAGAGTCTATTAAGGCACTGCAGGAAGCTGACGAACCGGTCCAGCGTAGATGGACCAACAAGGTAGTGCAGGATCTTGAAGGAGAGACAGGAGTAGTAGCGCTCACCAGTAGCCCTCCGCTTACTGATGAGCTCTGGCTTTTACTGGACATGAAGTGACAAAATGACCAGCAGAACCGCAATAGAGACAGAGGCGGTTGGTGATTCTCCGTTCCCTCTCCTTAGTCGAGATGCGGATACCTCCCAGCTGCATAGGCTCAGCTCCCGAGCCGGCAGAGGAAGATGGTAGTGATGCGGAGAGGGGGGCAACGGAGAACGCGAGCTCCTTTCCACGAGCTCGGTGACGAAGATCAACCCGTCGCTCAATGCGAATAGCGAGTTCAATCAAGGAATCCACGCTGGAAGGAACCTCCCGGGAGAGAATCTCATCCTTTACCTCTGCGCGGAGACCCTCCAGAAGACGAGCGAGCAAAGCCGGCTCGTTCCAGCCACTGGAGGCAGCAAGAGTGCGAAACTCAATAGAGTAGTCTGTTATGGATCGATTACCTTGACATAGGGAAGACAGGGCCCTGGAAGCCTCCTCCCCAAAAACAGATCGATCAAAAACCCGTATCATCTCCTCCTTAAAGTCCTGATACTGGTTAGTACACTCAGCCCTTGCCTCCCAGATTGCCGTGCCCCACTCACGAGCCCGTCCAATAAGGAGAGATATGACGTAGGCGACACGAGCAGTGCTCCTGGAGTAAGTGTTGGGCTGGAGAGAAAACACAATATCACACTGGGTGAGGAACGAGCGGCATTCAGTGGGCTCCCCAGAGTAACACGGCGGGTTATTGATTCTGGGCTCCGGAGATTCGAAAGCCCTGGAAGTGGCCGGTGGATCGAGGCGGAGATGGTGAACCTGTTCTGTGAGGTTGGAGACTTGGGTGGCCAGGGTCTCAACGGCATGTCGAGCAGCAGACAATTCCTGCTCGTGTCTGCCTAGCATCGCTCCCTGGATCTCGACGGCTGAGTGGAGAGGATCCGAAGTCGCTGGGTCCATTCTTGGTCGGATTCTTCTGTTACGGTGAGTGAATGAGGACCCAAAAGCGAATGAACTTAAACAGAGCTTCTTTAATAACCAAACATAGGTAGGCTCAGATAGACCGGCAGATTCCGACAGGACAGGACAAGGTTACAGCAAACATGACGATAGTCTGGTTCAGGCATGAAACACAACAAACAAGAATCCGACAAGGACAGGAACAAAAACAGAGAGAGATATAGGGACCTAATCAGAGGGAAAAAGGGAACAGGTGGGAAACGGGTGAATGGGTAGTTAGGAGGAGACAAGGCACAGCTGGGGGAAAGAGGGGGAGAAAAGGTAACCTAACAACGACCAGCAGAGGGAGACAGGGTGAAGGGAAAGGACAGAAACACACAACATGACAATACATGACATCCTCTGCATTGCATTTGTCTCAGATGGCAAAACTTTATTGGCTGCTGTATGATTCAAACTGTTATCCGTTAAATGAAGAGTTGATGCGCTGCACACTTTTTTTAATTGTATCATTTTTTACATTTGGGCTTGAGGAGTTAAGTCACGAGTCATTGGTGTTAAAGTCAAAGTCGAGTTGCAAGTCATCATATTTGTAACTTGAGTCTGATTCGAGTCCAAGTCATGGGACACGAGTCCACACCTCTGGCTTCCAGATTCACTTTATTGGACAATTCAACTCGTGTCATGTTGTATTACATCTCAATCAGTGGCCCATGTAATGTTGTATCTTCAGACTGTCTAAATGTAGTACAGTGAAAGTGATAACTAAAAGGACAAGACACACTGTAGTCAAGCTCAATGATTTTCTTTATTCATTTTACCACAAGATGCAGAAGGGATATAAACATGTATATATAACAAAACAAATACTTATCTAACACAGAAATGTAATGCCCCCCCCCCCCCCCCCCCCCCCCCCTCTCTCGCTCGAAATAGTGATTGGGATAATAGCTGAATATGTGAAGTTTATGCTGGAGTCCAGCCACCGTATAGATGGAACATAATCCAGCAGACATACTGTAGCTGTGGAGGGATGTGTGTTTGCACAGATCAATAGAGGTCACATTCTTACACACTCACACACACCCACACACAGGCAGGAAACACCACGTGGCTTCTGAGAATAGTTTGTTCATTCTTCTTTCATACTGATCTGTGTTGTGTGAACATGACTAACAACAGCAACACCACTGCTGACACTGAGAAAAGGTGTGCATTTGCGTGTGTGAACGTGTGTATGTGTGTGCATGCATGTGAGTGTTAGTTTGTGTGTGCATGTGTGCGTGTGTACGTGCGCGCATATGCGTGTTTGTGTGTGTGTGTGCGTGTGTGCGTGTGCATGCGTGCTTGCTTGCAAAACAGTACAGAAAGACCCTTCAACCTCATCATCATCCTTCCCCTCTAATCAGGGACTGATTCAGGACTGGAATACTAATAGCCAATATACCACTAATCAATTAATCACCTATCAGGGAATAAGGAAAACAGCACCATGGCAAACCTTGAGGCCCCTAGTATAAACTTTGGAGCCAAACAAGGATGGCAGAGGCGGGGCACCACCTGCTATGAGCATCAAATGGTGATGGGTGACATGCCTGTGGGCCAATCAGGGCGGGGCACCACCTGCTATGAGCATCAAATGGTGATGGGTGACATGCCTGTGGTTCAATCAGGGCGCGGCACTTTGTAAAGAAACATCCAGAATTTACTAATTGAAGTTAGTTTATTACAGGATAAACCTAATAATCCAGGTTCTACTTGTAGACTTCTTTCTCTCTCTCTCTCTCTCTCTCTCTCTCTCTCTCTCTCTCTCTCTCTCTCTCTCTCTCTCTCTCTCTCTCTCTCTCTTTCTCATTCTCATTCTGTCTCAACCTACCTACCTCTACCCAGTTTTTATTGTCCTTTCTGATTTCCCTCTTATTGGAGAGAAAATGACTGGGGGGGGGGTAGTATTTTGTAATATTTGATCATTTGCTGTAATCTATTGTTTGATGTTGCTGTACAAAGGAATAAATTGCAGTAAACATTTCCCCCACCAGTTTTTACTTTCCTGTATCAGTTTATTGGACAATTCAACTCGTGTCATGTTATATTACATCTTAATCAGTGGCCCAGGTAATGTTGTATCTTCAGTTTGTCTAAATGTAGTACAGTGAAAGTGATAACTAAAAGGACTAGACATACTGCTGTCAAGCTCAATGATTGTCTTTATTCATGTTGAAACAAGCTGCAGAAGGTATATAAGTGCTTTAAAATCTCCTATGGAGTCTGATACACAGGTTAATACACACATCTTAATAATAACTATTTCTGGTAGTCAGGATGAGGTCTTTATGTAACATCCACCAATAAACCAATTATCCTATTACAATAAAAGCTTTAGACACTGAAGACACGTTGTTTGGCTTCATTTACTTTTAGAAAGATAAGCAGCATAGCTGTTAGTTTTAAATCGTCTTTAGGGACAATGACTCAAGATCAACACAGATTTTCTTAATTCATTGTTGTCTTGTTAAAAATTTTGCAATTCAGGTTACTCAGTGTTTTGATACTCTTTAGTTTGTACACAACATCGCACCAAAGGTTTTTATCATTCTCTTTCTTCAGCACGGCAGTAACTCTGAACACTTCATATGGTGGAATCAACACCTCCTTTTCATAATTCCCCAGACTGGGGAAAGACTTCAGGTCAGCGCCAAAACATGTCTCTATCTCAAAGCAAGACTTCTCTCCAAAATGTGTCAAGTTCTTTAGGAAAGAACTGGAGGCAAAGAGGCCGAATCTGATTTCCTTGTTCACTTCACCTGAAAACTCCATGTTGGTTCTCCGGTATGTGGTGTGACAGGTATTTTGTTTTAGTTTCAGGATGCGAATGGCGTCAGTCAGCAGGAAATGCAGGGAGTGGAACTGGAAGGAGGTTGTGTACTCATATCTACTGGTCCGGACAGCTTCGTTGAACACTGGGTATATCTTAGTTTGACCTCCTGTGTAAGCACAGATAGCTCTAATGTGATTGTAACTAAGTTCGTGTAGTTTATTGTTGACTGATTTGTACTTATTTGAGGCACATGTTTCTGCTTTCGTCCAGGCTTGTTCGAAGATCCCTCCTGTATTGGTTTCATTTGGAAGATATTCCTTCACCTTTTTGCCCATTTCTTTTATGCATCCTTTATACATGTCGTCAACAGAGTTAGGGACCATGTCTAAGGTTATGGAGGAACTGAGACCAGGCTGACGGAGATGAACCTTCAAAGAAAATGGAGGGGAAAAACAGGCAATGAGTGTAAAAACAGAGGAATATTTTGTAAATATTTAAATTAATTTTAATTATCATTCTCTTTCTGCTCTCATTCTAAAATGAATTAATTCAAATTCAATATGCTTTAATGGTGTAAATTATGAGGCAAATGTTGCCAAAGCAAAGTGATACACACAATTATGAAAAAAACAGTTACACAATAAAAGTAGTAGCTATAATACTATACACAATACCAGTCAAATGTTTGAACACACCTACTCATTCAAGGTTTTTTCTGTATTTGTACTATTTTCTACATTGTAGAATTGTAGTGAAGACATCCAAACTATGAAATAGCACATATGGAATCATGTAGTAAACAAAAAAGTGTTAAACAAATGAAAATATATTTGAGATTTGAGATTTTTCAAACTTGCCACACTTTGCCTTGATTACAGCTTTATACACTATTTTGGCATTCTCTCAACCAGCTTCATGAGATAGTCATCTGGAATGCATTGTTGTGTTCGTTTCATGTTAGTTAATTCTGTGTTCCCGGTCCAAAATGACTGCCCATTATAGCTTATTATACATCCATAATTATACATACAGTGGGGAGAACAAGTATTTGATACACTGCCGATTTTGCAGGTTTTCCTACTTACAAAGCATGTAGAGGTCTGTAATTTTTATCATAGGTACACTTCAACTGTGAGAGACGGAATCTAAAACAAAAATCCAGAAAATCACATTGTATGATTAACGTAAATCATTTGCATTTTATTGCATGACATAAGTATTTGATCACCTACCAACTAGTAAGATCTTCACAGGTAAGTGATTTATTTTATCACTATTTCTGACTTTCGTGACGCCTCTGCTTGTTTGGGGAATGTTTGTAATGCTTTTGTACACAGGGCGCTGTCCTCAGATGATCACATGGTATGCTTTCTCCGTAAAACCTTTTTGAAATCTGACAAAGCGACTGGATTAACAAGAAGTTACGCTTTTAAATGATGTAGGACCTGTGTATGTTCATGAATGTTTAATATTACGAATTTTGTATTTTGAATTTCGCACCGGATGTCGCTTGCATCCCACCTAGCGCAAAGAGGTACTTTAAAGAATCTCATGGCTTAAAAATCCTTCTTTAACCTGTCTCCTCCTCTTCAACTACACTGATTGATGTGACATCTACAGTATATTAGACCATAGCTTTCACCTGGATTCACCTGGTCAATCTGTCAGTGAAAGAGCTCTTACTGTGCTGTTTTATTCAAATGCTTTCTCTGGTAAGATTGATGTATCTTGCTGTCAGTCAAATTATAAATATTTAGAGACCCACCCCACAGTTGGACTTTGTTTCATTTAGGGGAGCTCATGTCTCACTCTTGTTGCTGAGCAAACCCCCACCTGTAATTTGCACTATGAATGTAACCAAAGAAGCTGCGTGAAATTAAAGAGTAACCAATCATTTGAAGCCATCAAGCCTCACTCTATCATTTATTTACATTTTCATTTAATAATAAAACCAGCAAGGAAACTCCTTAGTTATGACTTGTTTATTCAATGTCAGACTGATAAACTATATGCAGAGCAAATCATTTGCAAAGCTGTCATCAAGGCAAAGGGTGGCCAATACATTTTGATTTGTTTAACACTTTTATGTTTACTACATGATTCCATACGTGTTATTTCATAGTTTTGATGTCTTCACTATTATTCTACAATATAGAAAATAGTAAATATAAGAAACTCTTGAATGCGTAGGTGTGTCCAAACTTTTGACTGGTACTGTACACACACACATATATATATATATATAAATATATCAAATAGATAAAATAAACAAATAATTATATATTACAAAAATGTAATACAAAAAGAAAATACTCTAACACCTCTCTCTCAATTCAATTTCATTTTCACTTTAAGGGCTTTATTGGCATGGAAACATATGTTAACATTGCCAAAGCAAGTGAAGTA
Source organism: Oncorhynchus mykiss (assembly GCF_013265735.2). Taxonomy (NCBI): domain Eukaryota; kingdom Metazoa; phylum Chordata; class Actinopteri; order Salmoniformes; family Salmonidae; genus Oncorhynchus; species Oncorhynchus mykiss. The sequence continues at coordinate 48,785 of NC_048583.1, read as the reverse complement.
GATAATAAACAAAAAGTTAAATAAACAATACAAATTAACAGTAAACATTACACTCACAGAAGTTCCAAAAGAATAAAGACATTTCAAATGTCATTATGTGCAAATATTTCTCTCTCTCTCTCAAAATAGTGTCGTATCTTACCATCTTGGAGTCCACACCCAAAGTCCAAGCCTGGAAGAAATACATCACAGCAAAGGTTAGGATCCTGTGTCTTGCCATGATGTCAACATATATTGGTCCAATGTCAAAATGTATTGGAGATCAGCTATCAGAGAGCCTTGTTATACCAGTGCTCTTGAGGTTACTTTCACAGTCCCTCCTCTCTTACTAGGAATAGGCACAGGCAGTCACAAGTACCCATCAAACCACAAACACCATTACACAGCGCACACACACACACACACACACAGACACACAGACACACAGACACGCGTAGCCAAGCGGTTAAGAGCGTTGGTCCAGTAATCGAAAAGTTGCTGGTTTGAATCCAATAGCTGGCAAGGTGAAAAACTCTTCCATTCTCACCGGTTGCCGATGACGTCGATTAAGGTAGCCCCCTGCACATCTCTGATTCAGAAGGGTTGGGTTAAATGTGGAAGATACATTTCAGATGTATGCATTCAGTTGTGCAACTGACAAGGTATCCCCTTTCCCTTCACATACTCACACACATACAGTGTGGTGCCTAGTTTGTACAAAATCCTGCAGTACCTCCGGCACTCCTGGAACAGGGTTTCCTAACCCTGGCCTAGTCTAAGCTTTGTCTGCCAATCATTCCGTTGAGTTAAATACTGCCATCTTCTGCCCAGAATGCATCGCATCTAGACTGAAGGCCTCTGGGTACATTAGTGTGTGTTTGGATTCAATGGTCTCTAATGCCAGTGCCCAGGGTATGATTTAGACAGTTTCCCAATATTCTAATACTGCTGGTTACGGTTGTTACCTTTCCTTTGTTATGACTGAGATGTGAGAGACCTGGTAGGTTGATTGGGTTTACATTCCTTTGTTATGACTGAGATGTTAGAGGCCTGGTAGGTTGATTGGGTTTACATTAATTTGTTATGACTGAGATGTTAGAGGCCTGGTAGGTTGATTGGGTTTACATTCCTTTGTTATGACTGAGATGTGAGAGACCTGGTAGGTTGATTGGGTTTACATTCCTTTATTATGACTGAGATGTGAGAGACCTGGTAGGTTGACAGGGTTCCATCATATTGCATTCATATGTTGAGTTCTGGGGTGGTTACAAATTAAAGGAAACAAGGAAAGGAATGGAAAATATTGAGACTATTGGGACATGGCCTTAGTGTTTGGGAACATAGCTGCTGAATCTGTCAAGTTTATGTTAGAGTCCAGCCACTATATAGATACTGTAGCACCTAATCCAGCAGACATATCTGTAGAGGGATGTGAGTTTGCACAGATCAACAGAGGTCACATTTGAACTCACACACAGGAAACACCACATGTTTTCTGAGAATTGTTTGTTCACACTTCTAGAAATACTCAACAATGTATGAACATGACTAATAACAGCAACATCACCGCTTACACTGAGAGAAGGTGTGTGTGTGTGTGTGTGTGTGTGTGTGTGTGTGTGTGTGTGTGTGTGTGTGTGTGTGTGTGACTGCGCACACACACACACACACACACACACACATCTGTTGATCAATCAATCAACCAACCAATTAATAAACTATCAGGGAATAAGAAAAACAGTAAGACATCAAACCTTGAGGCCCCTAGTATAAACTTCGGAGCCAATCAAGGACGGCAGGGGCAGGGCCCCACCACTTATGAGAATCAGCTGGTGATGGGTGACATGCCTGTGGGCCAATCAGGGCGGGGCACATTGTAAAGAGACGTCCAGAATTGACTTAATTGAAGAAAGTGTATTACCGGATAAGCCAGGTACCGCTTGTAGATCTCTGTCTCAAAAGAGTGTAGTAACTTACCATCATGGAGTCCACACCCAAAGTCTAAGCCTGGACAAAATACATCACAGTAAAGGTTAGGGTCTTTCGTCTTGCCACGAAGTGAAAATATATTATATATTGGTGGAAAATTGAAACAGAGATTAATTGTCTTTTAAGATACAGAATCAGCATTAAAATGTCTATCGTGCCAGTTTCCAGGGTGTGATTTAGACAGTATCCCAATATTCTAATAATGCTGGTTATTATTGTTACTTTTCCTTTGTTATGACTGAGGTAAGAGGCCTGGTAGGTTGATAGAGTTCCATCATATTGTGATCATATGGTGAGTTCTTTCAGATCTGTGATGTTTTACAAATGATATGAGATAAAGAAAGGGGGCAAGAAAAGGAAGGAAGCAGATTGGGACTATTGGGATGTGGCCTTAGATTTGGGCCACTGACTGTGTAGTTGATTGTGGAGTCCAGTCACTGTATAGGTAGCACATAATCCAACAGTTATATCTGTAGAGGGATGTGTGTTCACACAGATTAATACAGGTCACAATCTAATGCACGCAGGCATACACACACCCCCACACAGGCAGGAAACACTACATGGCTTCTGAGAATTGTTTGTTCATACCTCTTCAATACTGAGCTATGTGTGAACATGACTAACAGCAACACCTCTGCTGATACTGAGAAAAGGTTCCCATAGTAACAGTACAGAAAGTCACTGAAACCCCATCATCATCCTTCCCCTCTAATCAGGGACTGATTCAGGTCTAGAATACTAATAGCCAATATACCACTAATCAATCAATCACCCAGAATAATGGAAAGCAGTACTACAGTGAAGCTTGAGGCCCCAACCCTCTTCTCAGGGACCAACAGACGTGTCACATTTAGTTTTTAGTGCTAAACTAGAACACTTGATTCAGTCTACTAACAATCAACCCCTTGACTAAATTAAGCAGGTGTGCCAGTCTGGTTATCCCTGAGGAGAGGGTTGGAAAGTACCTTTTTTTTGTTAAGTACTGCACCTAGTAAACAACCCTAATCCTGGAGTGCTGTAGGCACTTCATGTTTTTGATTGAACCAACCAGGAAGACCAGGTGTGTTGAATTTTGTCATTCACTTAACTGATAAATTAGCTCAGTTGGTCTGGTGTGGAGCCTAGTTGGAACAAAACCCTGCAGCACTCCAGGAACAGGGTTGCTTGCCCCTGGCCTAGACTAAGCTTTGTCTGCCTATCATTCCTTTAGCTGGTTGAGTTAAATACTGTCCTCTGCTGGCTGCTGTGAGGAATGCACCTTTTCAAGACACTAAGGCCCCTGGGTACATTAGTGTGTGTTTGGTTTTCAGTGGTCTCTCCTGCCAGTATCCAGGGTATGATTTAGACAGTATTCTAATAATGCTGGTTATGTTTGTTACCTTTCCTTTGTTGTGACTGAGATGTGAGAGACCTGGTAGGTTGACAGAATTCCATTCCTTTGTTATGACTGAGATGTGAGAGACCTGGTAGGTTGACAGGGTTCCATTCATTTGTTATGACTGAGATGTGAGAGACCTGGTAGGTTGACCGTGTTCCATTCCTTTGTTATGACTGAGATGTGAGAGACCTGGTAGGTTGACCGTGTTCCATTCCTTTGTTAGGACTGAGATGTGAGAGGCCTGGTAGGTTGACAGAGTTTCATTCCTTTGTTATGACTGAGATGTGAGAGACCTGGTAGGTTGATAGAGTTCCATCATATTGTGTTCATATGGTGAGGTCTTTCAGATCTGTGGTGGAGACAAGGAAAGGAGACAAGGAAAGGAAGGGATCTGGCCTTAGTGTTTGGAAACATTGCTGCTGAATGTGTGAAGTTTATGTTGGAGGCCAGCCAATGTATAGATGGAAAAGAGATCAACATAGGTCACATTCTAACACACACACCCAGGCATAACAACAGCAACACCACTACTGACACTGAGAAAAGGTGTGTGGGTGCGTGTGTGTGTGTGAATGCGTAACAGTACAGAAATACCCTTCAACATCATCATCATCCTTCCTCTCTAATCAGGGAATGATTCAGGCCTGGAATAATAATAGCCAATATACCACTTTAATCTATCAACTGATTGATCGATTAGTCTATCAATCAACCAATCAATTAATTAACTTTTAGGGAATAAGGAAAACAGAACTATGGCAAACCTTGAGGCCCCTAGTATAAACTTCGGAGCCAATCATGGATTGCGGGTGGGTGGCCCCACCTGCTATGCAAATCAGCTGGTGATGTGTGACATGACTTTTGGCCAATCAGGGTGAGGCACTTTGTGAAGAGACATCCAGAATTGACTTAATTGAAGTTAGTGTATTACCCGGATAAACCAGGTACCGCTTGTAGACTTTCTCTGTTGCACTCTCTCTCTCTGTGTCTCTCTCTCTGTGTCTCTCTCTGTGTCTCTCTCTGAGTCTCTCTCTGAGTCTCTCTCTGTGTCTCTCTTGGTATCTCTGTCTCTTGCTCTCTCTCTCTCTTTCCCTATCTCCCTCCCTCTACCCAATTCTTATTATTCTTTCTGATTTCCCCCTTATTGTAGACAAAATGTCCAGGGGGGAGTATGTTGTAATATTTAGTATTTTATTGTAATTGTTGTAACCCATTGTTTGCTGTTGCTGCACAAAAAAAGAAATTACAGTAAATGTCCCCCCACCAGTCGGTAGTTTCCAGATTCACTTTATTGGACAATTCAACTCGTGTCATGTTATATAACATCTTAATCAGTGGCCCATGTAATGTTGTATCTTCAGACGGTCTAAATGTAGTACAGTGAAAGTGACAACTAAAAGGACGAGACATACTGTAGTCAAGCTCAATGATTTTCTTTATTCATTTTGCCACAAGCTGCAGAAGGAATATAAACAAAACAAATACTTATCTAACACAGAAATGTAATGCCCCCCCCCCCCCCCCTCTCTCGCTCGAAATAGTGATTGGGATAATAGCTGAATATGTGAAGTTTATGCTGGAGTCCAGCCACCGTATAGATGGAACATAATCCAGCAGACATACTGTAGCTGTGGAGGGATGTGTGTTTGCACAGATCAATAGAGGTCACATTCTTACACACTCACACACACCCACACACAGGCAGGAAACACCACGTGGCTTCTGAGAATAGTTTGTTCATACTTCTTTCATACTGATCTGTGTTGTGTGAACATGACTAACAACAGCAACACCACTGCTGACACTGAGAAAAGGTGTGCATTTGCGTGTGTGAACGTGTGTATGCGTGTGCATGCATGTGAGTGTTTGTTTGTGTGTGCATGTGTGCGTGTGTACGTGCGCGCATATGCGTGTTTGTGTGTGTGTGTGCGTGTGTGCGTGTGCATGTGTGCTTGCTTGCAAAACAGTACCGAAAGACCCTTCAACCTCATCATCATCCTTCCCCTCTAATCAGGGACTGATTCAGGACTGGAATACTAATAGCCAATATACCACTAATCAATTAATCACCTATCAGAGAATAAGGAAAACAGCACCATGGCAAACCTTGAGGCCCCAAGTATAAACTTCGGAGCCAAACAAGGACAGCAGAGGCGGGGCACCACCTGCTATGAGAATCAACTGGTGATGGGTGACATGCCTGTGGGCCAATCAGGGCGGGGCACCACCTGCTATGAGAATCAACTGGTGATGGGTGACATGCCTGTGGGCCAATCAGGGCGGGGCACCACCTGCTATGAGAATCAACTGGTGATGGGTGACATGCCTGTGGTTCAATCAGGCACTTTGTGAAGAAACATCCAGAATTTACTAATTGAAGTTAGTGTATTACAGGATAAACCAAATAATCCAGGTTCTACTTGTAGACTTCTTTCTCTCTCTCTGTCTCTCTCTCTGTCTCTCTCTCTCTCTCTCTCTCTCTCTCTCTCTCGCTCTCTCTCTCTGTCTCTCTCTCTCTCTCTCTCTCGCTCTCTCTCTCTCTCTCTCTCTCTCTCTCTCTCTCTGTCTCTCTCTCTCATTCTCATTCTGTCTCTCTGTCTCTCTGTCTCTCTGTCTCTCTCTCTCTCTCTCTCTCTCTCTCTCTCTGTCTCTCTCTCTCATTCTCATTCTGTCTCTCTGTCTCTCTGTCTCTCTGTCTCTCTCTCTCTCTCTCTCTCTCTCTCTCTCTCTCTCTCTCTCATTCTCATTCTGTCTCAACCTACCTACCTCTACCCAGTTTGTATTGTCCTTTCTGATTTCCCTCTTATTGGAGAGAAAATGACTGGGGGGGGGGGGTAGTATCTTGTAATATTTGATCATTTGTTGTAATCTATTGTTTGATGTTGCTGTACAAAGGAATAAATTGCAGTAAACATTCCCCCCAACAGTTTTTACTTTCCTGTATCACTTTATTGGACAATTCAACTCGTGTCATGTTATATTACATCTTAATCAGTGGCCCATGTAATGTTGTATCTTCAGTTTGTCTAAATGTAGTACAGTGAAAGTGATAACTAAAAGGACTAGACATACTGCTGTCAAGCTCAATGATTGTCTTTATTCATGTTGAAACAAGCTGCAGAAGGTATATAAGTGCTTTAAAATCTCCTATGGAGTCTGATACACAGGTTAATACACACATCTTAATAATAACTATTTCTGGTAGTCAGGATGAGGTCTTTATGTAACATCCACCAATAAACCAATTATCCTATTACAATAAAAGCTTTAGACACTGAAGACACGTTGTTTGGCTTCATTTACTATAAGAAGGATAAGTAGCCGGACTGTTTGATTTCAATTCTATTTAGGGACAATGACTCAAGATCAAGATTTATTTTCTTAATTAATAATTGGCTTCTTAAAAATGTTGAAATGCAGGTTACTCTAAGGTGGGCTTGATACTCTTTAGTTTATACACAACATTGTACCACAGGTTTTCATAATTTTCTCTCTTACTGCACGGCAGTAACTTTGAACACTTCATTTGGTGGAATCAACACCTCCTTTTCATAATTCCCCATCTCTGGGTAGGACTTCAGGTCAGCGCCAAAACATGTCTCTATCTCAAAGCAGGACTCCTCCCCAAAATATGTCAAGACCTTTAGGAAAGAGCTGGAGGCAAAGAAGCCAAATCTGATGACCTTTTTCACTTCATCGACAAACTCCATGTTCGCTCTTCGATGTGTGGTGTGACAGGTCTTTGTTTGTACTTGGACTTGTCCTTTTGGAATCATTCCTTCACATCTATTGCACATCCTTCTGCCCCTATCCAGGCTTGTTTGAAGATCCTTACATTGCTGTTTTCATTTGGAAGATATTCCTCCTGCACCTTCTTGTACATTTTTTCAGTTGGTACTTGTCATCAACGGGGTTAGGGAACATGTCTAAGGATTTGGGGGAATTGAGACCAGGCTGAGATGAACCTTCAGACATTATGGTAGAAAAATACAGGCAAAATGTGTAATAACAGAGGACCATTTTCTATATGTTTAAATATATGTAAATTAAAACAAATACATATCTAGTATAGAAATAGCTCTCTCTCTCTCTCTCTCTAAATATTATAGTATTTTACCATCTTGGAGATCACACCCAAATTCCAAGGCAGGAAAAAATACAGCAAAAGTTCGGATCTTGTGTCTTGCCAAGATGTCAAAATATGCTGGTCCAACGTCAACTTGTAATGGAGATGAACTGTCTTTAAAGATACAGAATCAGCATTCAAATGTTCAGCTTTCAGGGGGTCTTGTTATAACAGAGCTCTTGTGGTTATGTTCACAGGCACGTACCCCTCAAACCACGAACCCCTTAGCTCAGTACACACACACACACACACACACACACACACACACACACACACACACATTCAGCTGTGCAACTGACTAGGTATCCCCTGTACATAATCAAACACATACAGTGTGGTGCCTACCCAGGGCCTAGTCAAAGGGTTGTCTGCCTATCATTCCTTTAGCTGGTTGAGTTAAATATTGCCCTCTGCTGGTTGATGTGCAGATTGCACCCTGTCAAGACTGAAGGCCTCTGGGTACATTAGTGTGTGTTTGGATTCAGTGGTCTCTCATGCCAGTGTCCAGGGTATGATTTAGACAGTATCCCAATATTCAAATAATGCTGGTTATGGTTGTTTCCTTTAATTTGTTATGACTGAGATGTGAGAGACCTGGCAGGTTGACAGAATTCCATTCCTTTGTTATGACTGAGATGTGAGAGGCCTGGTAGGTTGATAGAATTCCATTCCTTTGTTATGACTGAGATGTGAGAGACCTGGTAGGTTGACAGGATTCCATTCCTTTGTTATGACTGAGATGTGAGAGACCTGGTAGGTTGACGGAATTCCATTCCTTTGTTATGACTGAGATGTGAGAGACCTGGTAGGTTGATAGAGTTCCATCTTATTGCATTCATATGGTGAGGTCTTTCTGATCTGTGATAGGAGATAAGGAAATGGGACAGGAAGAGGACGGAAGCAGATTGAGACTATTGGGATGTGGCCTTAGTGGTTGGGCCTCTGAATGTGTAGTTTATGGTGGAGACCAGTCACTGACTGTGTAGTTTATGGTGGAGTCCAGCCACTGACTGTGTAGTTTATGGTGGAGTCCAGCCACTGACTGTGTAGTTGATGGTGGAGTCCAGACACTGACTGTGTAGTTTATGGTGGAGTCCAGCCACTGACTGTGTAGTTGATGGTGGAGTCCAGCCACTGACTGTGTAGTTTATGGTGGAGTCCAGCCACTGACTGTGTAGTTTATGGTGGAGTCCAGCCACTGACTGTGTAGTTGATGGTGGAGTCCAGCCACTGACTGTGTAGTTTATGGTGGAGTCCAGCCACTGACTGTGTAGTTTATGGTGGAGTCCAGCCACTGTATAGTTAGAACCTAATCCAACAGTTATATTGTTGACACAGTTTAATACAGGTCCCATTGCACGCAGGCATACACACACACACACACACACACACACACACACACACACACTGGACACACTCTTTTGTCTCCATAAGACACAAAAAAGTCACATGAATAACAGTGTTTGTTCAGGAGAATGTTGCCATTGTTAAACACTAATGGGACATTGTATTAGTCCCCATCACCCTGTTACTGCCTCAATACAGGGACATTTTATTAGTCCCCATCACCCTGTTACTGCCTCAATACAGGGACATTTTATTAGTCCCCATCACCCTGTTACTGCCTCAATACAGGGACATTTTATTAGTCCACCATCACCCTGTTACTGCCTCAATACAGGGACATTTTATTAGTCCCCATCACCCTGTTACTGCCTCAATACAGGGACATTTTATTAGTCCCCATCACTCTGTTACTGCCTCAATACAGGGACATTTTCTTAGTCCACCATCACCCTGTTACTGCCTCAATACAGGGACATTTTATTAGTCCCCATCACCCTGTTACTGCCTCAATACAGGGACATTTTCTTAGTCCCCCATCACCCTGTTACTGCCTCAATACAGGGACATTTTATTAGTCCACCATCACCCTGTTACTGCCTCAATACAGGGACATTTTATTAGTCCCCATCACCCTGTTACTGCCTCAATACAGGGACATTTTCTTAGTCCCCCATTACCCCGTTACTGCCTCAATACAGGGACATTTTATTAGTCCCCATCACCCTGTTACTGCCTCAATACAGGGACATTTTCTTAGTCCCCCATTACCCCGTTACTGCCTCAATACAGGGACATTTTCTTAGTCCACCATCACCCTGTTACTGCCTCAATACAGGGACATTTTCTTAGTCCACCATCACCCTGTTACTGCCTCAATACAGGGACATTTTATTAGTCCACCATCACCCTGTTACTGCCTCAATACAGGGACATTTTATTAGTCCCCATCACCCTGTTACTGCCTCAATACAGGGACATTTTATTAGTCCCCATCACCCTGTTACTGCCTCAATACAGGGACATTTTATTAGTCCCCATCACCCTGTTACTGCCTCAATACAGGGACATTTTATTAGTCCCCATCACCCTGTTACTGCCTCAATACAGGGACATTTTATTAGTCCACCATCACCCTGTTACTGCCTCAATACAGGGACATTTTATTAGTCCCCATCACCCTGTTACTGCCTCAATACAGGGACATTTTATTAGTCCCCATCACTCTGTTACTGCCTCAATACAGGGACATTTTCTTAGTCCACCATCACCCTGTTACTGCCTCAATACAGGGACATTTTATTAGTCCCCATCACCCTGTTACTGCCTCAATACAGGGACATTTTCTTAGTCCCCCATCACCCTGTTACTGCCTCAATACAGGGACATTTTATTAGTCCACCATCACCCTGTTACTGCCTCAATACAGGGACATTTTATTAGTCCCCATCACCCTGTTACTGCCTCAATACAGGGACATTTTCTTAGTCCCCCATTACCCCGTTACTGCCTCAATACAGGGACATTTTATTAGTCCCCATCACCCTGTTACTGCCTCAATACAGGGACATTTTCTTAGTCCCCCATTACCCCGTTACTGCCTCAATACAGGGACATTTTCTTAGTCCACCATCACCCTGTTACTGCCTCAATACAGGGACATTTTCTTAGTCCACCATCACCCTGTTACTGCCTCAATACAGGGACATTTTATTAGTCCACCATCACCCTGTTACTGCCTCAATACAGGGACATTTTATTAGTCCCCATCACCCTGTTACTGCCTCAATACAGGGACATTTTATTAGTCCCCATCACCCTATTACTGCCTCAATACAGGGACATTTTATTAGTCCACCATCACCCTGTTACTGCCTCAATACAGGGACATGTTATTAGTGTTTGTATTGGACCTGTGTGGTTTTAGTCCAAGCTTAGCGTGTCATTCAGGTAGAAGTACAATAACACACATGGACACCAGCACACACAGTGGATGTTAAGAGTTGCCCCAGTGGGTGACTGTATCCAAACAGTGGAAGGCTAGAGAAGGAGGAGACATTGGCACACACACACACACACACACACACACACATGCACACGCACACACAAACAATCACAGGTTTCTACATATTTTAAAGTGGGTGTCAATGTTTTCTCAAGAACAGAATGTTGGATGTCTGCATTCCAGCAACGTTCAGCAAACATTCTGATGTGTTTGGATGAAATGGTGCCATTGTTGTACTTCTGACCACTAAAGTTACAGTAACTGAGGTTGTGTTATAAACTAGGGGGTTCCAGCCCTGAATACTGATATGCTGACAGCTGTGGTATATCAGACTGTATACCACGGGTATGACAAAACGTGTATATTTACTGCTCTAGTTATGCTGGTAACCAGTTTATAATGGCAATAAGGCGCCTCAGGGGTTTGTGATATATGGCCAATATACCACCACCAAGGGCTGTATGCAGGCACTCCATGTTGAGTCATGTGTAAGAACTGCCCTTAGCCGGTGTATATTGGCCATATAGCACACCCCCTTGGACCTTATTGATTAATTATACCACATCATACAGTATTGCTAGTGCTACAAAATCTAGCCAAGGTGAAACACATTGACAGTTAAGAACTGAGGTCCTGTTTCTCTTGGCTGATAATGTGTCCCTAGTAATGTAAGGGTGGTGGGTTCGATTCCCGCTGATTCACAGACCCTATACTAAAGATGTATGCACCCGCTGTACTATAAATCACTTAGGATAGTTGATGAAAAATTAACACAACATTTTACTGAGTTACAGTTTATATAAGGAAATCAGTCAATTTAAATAAATTCAATAGGCACTAATATATGGATGACTGGGAATACAGATACAGTATGCATCTTTTGGTGATAGATACTTTAAACAAAACGTAGGGGCGTGGATCAGAATAACATTCAATATCTCCTTCACATAGAGTTGATTGTGGCCTGTGGGAATGTTGTCCCACTCCTCTTCAATGGCTGTGGGAATGTTGTCCCACTCCTCTTCAATGGCTGTGGGAATGTTGTCCCACTCCTCTTCAATGGCTGTGGGAATGTTGTCCCACTCCTCTTCAATGGCCTTGGGAATGTTGTCCCACTCCTCTTCAATGGCTGTGGGAATGTTGTCCCAATCCTCTTCAATGGCTGTGGGAATGTTTTCCCACTCCGCTTCAATGGCTGTGGGAATGTTGTCCCACTCCTCTTCAATGGCTGTGGGAATGTTGTCCCACTCCGCTTCAATGGCTGTGGGAATGTTGTCCCACTCCTCTTCAATGGCTGTGGGAATGTTGTCCCAATCCTCTTCAATGGCTGTGGGAATGTTGTCCCACTCCTCTTCAATGGCAGTGGGAATGTTGTCCAACTCCGCTTCAATGGCTGTGGGAATGTTGTCCCACGCCGCTTCAATGGCTGTGGGAATGTTGTCCCAATCCTCTTCAATGGCTGTGGGAATGTTGTCCCACTCCTCTTCAATGGCTATGGGAATGTTGTCCCACTCCTCTTCAATGGCTGTGCGAATGTTGTCCCACTCCGCTTCAATGGCTGTGGGAATGTTGTCCCACTCCTCTTCAATGGCTGTGGGAATGTTGTCCCACTCCTCTTCAATGGCTGTGGGAATGTTGTCCCACTCCTCTTCAATGGCTGTGGGAATGTTGTCCCACTCCTCTTCAATGGCTGTGGGAATGTTGTCCCACTCCTCTTCAATGGCTGTGGGAATGTTGTCCCAATCCTCTTCAATGGCTGTGGGAATGTTGTCCCAATCCTCTTCAATGGCTGTGGGAATGTTGTCCCACTCCGCTTCAATGGCTGTGGGAATGTTGTCCCACTCTTCTTCAATGGCTGTGGGAATGTTGTCCCACTCTGCTTCAATGGCTGTGGGAATGTTGTCCCACTCCTCTTCAATGGCTGTGGGAATGTTGTCCCAATCCTCTTCAATGGCTGTGGGAATGTTGTCCCACTCCTCTTCAATGGCTGTGGGAATGTTGTCCCACTCCGCTTCAATGGCTGTGGGAATGTTGTCCCACTCCTCTTCAATGGCTGTGGGAATGTTGTCCCAATCCTCTTCAATGGCTGTGGGAATGTTGTCCCACTCCTCTTCAATGGCTGTGGGAATGTTGTCCAACTCCGCTTCAATGGCTGTGGGAATGTTGTCCCACTCCGCTTCAATGGCTGTGGGAATGTTGTCCCAATCTTCTTCAATGGCTGTGGGAATGTTGTCCCACTCCTCTCCAATGGCTATGGGAATGTTGTCCCACTCCTCTTCAATGGCTGTGCGAATGTTGTCCCACTCCTCTTCAATGGCCTTGGGAATGTTGTCCCACTCCTCTTCAATTGCTGTGGGAATGTTGTCCCACTCCTCTTCAATGGCTGTGGGAATGTTGTCCCACTCCTCTTCAATGGCTGTGGGAATGTTGTCCCACTCCTCTTCAATGGCTGTGGGAATGTTGTCCCACTCCTCTTCAATGGCTGTGGGAATGTTGTCCCAATCCTCTTCAATGGCTGTGGGAATGTTGTCCCAATCCTCTTCAATGGCTGTGGGAATGTTGTCCCACTCCGCTTCAATGGCTGTGGGAATGTTGTCCCACTCCGCTTCAATGGCTGTGGGAATGTTGTCCCACTCTTCTTCAATGGCTGTGGGAATGTTGTCCCACTCTGCCTTAATGGCTGTGGGAATGTTGTCCCACTCCTCTTCAATGGCTGTGGGAATGTTGTCCCAATCCTCTTCAATGGCTGTGGGAATGTTGTCCCACTCCTCTTCAATGGCTGTGGGAATGTTGTCCCACTCCGCTTCAATGGCTGTGGGAATGTTGTCCCACTCCGCTTCAATGGCTGTGAGAATGTTGTCCCAATCCTCTTCAATGGCTGTGGGAATGTTGTCCCACTCCTCTTCAATGGCTATGGGAATGTTGTCCCACTCCTCTTCAATGGCTGTGCGAATATTGTCCCACTCCTCTTCAATTGCCTTGGGAATGTTGTCCCACTCCTATTCAATGGCTGTGGGAATGTTGTCCCACTCCTCTTCAATGGCTGTGGGAATGTTGTCCCACCCCTCTTCAATGGCTGTGGGAATGTTGTCCCACTCCTCTTCAATGGCTGTGGGAATGTTGTCCCACTCCTCTTCAATGGCTGTGGGAATGTTGTCCCAATACTCTTCAATGGCTGTGGGAATGTTGTCCCACTCCTCTTCAATGGCTGTGGGAATGTTGTCCCACTCGTCTTCAATGGCTGTGGGAATGTTGTCCCACTCTGCTTCAATGGCTGTGGGAATGTTGTCCCACTCCTCTTCAATGGCTGTGGGAATGTTGTCCCACTCCGCTTCAATGTCCTTGGGAATGTTGTCCCACTCCTCTTCAATGGCTGTGGGAATGTTGTCCCAATCCTCTTCAATGGCTGTGGGGATGTTGTCCCACTCCTCTTCAATGGCTGTGGGAATGTTGTCCCACTCCGCTTCAATGGCTGTGGGAATGTTGTCCCACTCCTCTTCAATGGCTGTGGGAATGTTGTCCCACTCCTCTTCAATGGCTGTGGGAATGTTGTCCCACTCCTCTTCAATGGCTGTGGGAATGTTGTCCCACTCCTCTTCAATGGCCGTGGGAATGTTGTCCCACTCCTCTTCAATGGCCTTGGGAATGTTGTCCCACTCCTCTTCATTGGCTGTGGGAATGTTGTCCCACTCAGCTTCAATGGCTGTGGGAATGTTGTCCCAATCCTCTTCAATGGCTGTGGGAATGTTGTCCCACTCCTCTTCAATGGCTATGGGAATGTTGTCCAACTCCTCTTCAATGGCTGTGCGAATGTTGTCCCACTCCTCTTCAATTGCCTTGGGAATGTTGTCCCACTCCTCTTCAATGGCTGTGGGAATGTTGTCCCACTCCTCTTCAATGGCTGTGGGAATGTTGTCCCACCCCTCTTCAATGACTGTGGGAATGTTGTCCCACTCCTCTTCAATGGCTGTGGGAATGTTGTCCCACTCCTCTTCAATGGCTGTGGGAATGTTGTCCCACTCCTCTTCAATGGCTGTGGGAATGTTGTCCCACTCCTCTTCAATGGCTTTGGGAATGTTGTCCCACTCCTCTTCAATGGCTGTGGGAATGTTGTCCCACTCCTCTTCAATGGCTGTGGGAATGTTGTCCCACTCCGCTTCAATGGCTGTGGGAATGTTGTCCCACTCCGCTTCAATGGCTGTGGGAATGTTGTCCAACTCCGCTTCAATGGCTGTGGGAATGTTGTCCTACTCCGCTTCAATGGCTGTGGGAATGTTGTCCCACTCCTCTTCAATGGCTGTGGGAATGTTGTCCCACTCCTCTTCAATGGCTGTGGGAATGTTGTCCCACTCCGCTTCAATGTCCTTGGGAATGTTGTCCCACTCCTCTTCAATGGCTGTGGGAATGTTGTCCCAATCCTCTTCAATGGCTGTGGAAATGTTGTCCCAATCCTCTTCAATGGCTGTGGGAATGTTGTCCCACTCCGCTTCAATGGCTGTGGGAATGTTGTCCCACTCCTCTTCAATGGCTGTGGGAATGTTGTCCCACTCTGCTTCAATGGCTGTGGGAATGTTGTCCCACTCCTCTTCAATGGCTGTGGGAATGTTGTCCCAATCCTCTTCAATGGCTGTGGGAATGTTGTCCCACTCCTCTTCAATGGCTGTGGGAATGTTGTCCCACTCCGCTTCAATGGCTGTGGGAATGTTGTCCCACTCCGCTTCAATGGCTGTGGGAATGTTGTCCCACTCCTCTTCAATGGCTATGGGAATGTTGTCCCACTCCTCTTCAATGGCTGTGCGAATGTTGTCCCACTCCTCTTCAATTGCCTTGGGAATGTTGTCCCACTCCTCTTCAATGGCTGTGGGAATGTTGTCCCACTCCTCTTCAATGGCTGTGGGAATGTTGTCCCACTCCTCTTCAATGGCTGTGGGAATGCTGTCCCACTCCTCTTCAATGGCTGTGGGAATGTTGTCCCACTCCTCTTCAATGGCTGTGGGAATGTTGTCCCACTCCTCTTCAATGGCTGTGGGAATGTTGTCCCACTCCTCTTCAATGGCTGTGGGAATGTTGTCCCACTCCTCTTCAATGGCTGTGGGAATGTTGTCCCACTCCGCTTCAATGGCTGTGGGAATGTTGTCCCAATCCTCTTCAATGGCTGTGGGAATGTTGTCCCACTCCTCTTCAATGGCTATGGGAATGTTGTCCCACTCCTCTTCATTGGCTGTGCGAATGTTGTCCCACTCCACTTCAATTGCCTTGGGAATGTTGTCCCACTCCTCTTCAATGGCTGTGGGAATGTTGTCCCACTCCTCTTCAATGGCTGTGGGAATGTTGTCCCACCCCTCTTCAATGGCTGTGGGAATGTTGTCCCACTCCTCTTCAATGGCTGTGGGAATGTTGTCCCACTCCTCTTCAATGGCTGTGGGAATGTTGTCCCACTCCTCTTCAATGGCTGTGGGAATGTTGTCCCACTCCTCTTCAATGGCTGTGGGAATGTTGTCCCACTCCTCTTCAATGGCTGTGGGAATGTTGTCCCACTCCTCTTCAATGGCTGTGGGAATGTTGTCCCACTCCGCTTCAATGGCTGTGGGAATGTTGTCCCACTCCTCTTCAATGGCTGTGGGAATGTTGTCCCACTCCGCTTCAATGTCCTTGGGAATCTTGTCCCACTCCTCTTCAATGACTGTGGAAATGTTGTCCCAATCCTCTTCAATGGCTGTGGGGATGTTGTCCCACTCCTCTTCAATGGCTGTGGGAATGTTGTCCCACTCCGCTTCAATGGCTGTGGGAATGTTGTCCCACTCCTCTTCAATGGCTGTGGGAATGTTGTCCCACTCCTCTTCAATGGCTGTGGGAATGTTGTCCCACTCCTCTTCAATGGCCATGGGAATGTTGTCCCACTCCTCTTCAATGGCCTTGGGAATGTTGTCCCACTCCTCTTCAATGGCTGTGGGAATGTTGTCCCACTCCTCTTCAATGGCTGTGGGAATGTTGTCCCACTCCTCTTCAATGGCTGTGGGAATGTTGTCCCACTCCTCTTCAATGGCTGTGGGAATGTTGTCCCACTCCCCTTCAATGGCTGTGGGAATGTTGTCCCACTCCTCTTCAATGACTTGTGAAGGTGGTGGATAATGTCTGGAACTGGAACAAGCTGTCGTACACGTCAATCCATAGCATCCCAAACATGCTCAATCGGTGACATGTCTGGTGAGTATGCAAGCCATGGAAGAAATGCGACATTTTCAGCTTTGTGGAAATGTGTACAGACCCTTGCGACATGGGGATGTGCATTATCATGCTGATACATGAGGTGATGGCTGCGGATGAAAGGCAGAACAATGGGCCTGAGGATCTCACCACGGTATCTCTGTGCATTCAAATTGCTTTTGGTAAAATGCAATTGTGTTCATTGTCCATAGCTTATGCCTGCCCATACTATAACCCCACCTCCACCACGGGGCACTCTGTTCACAACGTTGATATCAGCAAACCGCTCGATCACGCAAATGTGAAGAGCACATTTGCGTGCCAGTTGCCATCGAAGGTGAACATTTGCCCACTGAAGTTGATTACAATGTCAGGTCAAGACCCTGATGAGGATGACAAGCACGCAGATGTGTTTGCCTGAAGCAGTTTCTGACAGTTTATGCAGAAATTCTTTGCTTCTGCAAACCCACAGTTTCATCAGCTGTCTGGGTGGCTGTTCTCAGACGATCCCGGTAGGTGAAGAAGCCGGATGTGGAGGTCCTGGGCTGGCGTGGTGGTTAAACGTGGTCTGCGGTTGAGAGGCCGGTTGGACGTACTGCCAAATTCTCTAATGTTACGTTGGGGGCGGCTTATGGGTAGGGAAATTACCATTAATTTGTGAGGCAACAACTTTGGTGGACATTCCTGCATTCAGCATGCCAAATGCACGTTCCCTCAAAACTTGAGACATCTGTGGCATTGAGTTGTGTGACAAAACTGCACATTTTAGAGTGGCCTTTTTTGTCCCCAGCGCATTACCTGTGTAATGATCATGCTGTTTAATCAGCTTCTTGATATGCCACACATGTCAGGCTTATTGGATTATTTTGGCAAAGGAGAAATGCTCACTAACAGGGATGTAAACAAATCTGTGCACAAAATCTGAGAGAAATGAGCTTTTTGTGCATTTGGAACATATCTAGGATTTTTTATTTCAGCTCATGAAACATGGGACCAACACTTTACATGTTGCATTTATATTTTTGTTCAGTATTTAACAGGCTTCTCTGTTGAAGGTGAACATGAGAAAAGAGTGTATTTTGGAGACAGTTATCACCTACCAATATAACGATACTGTAAATCACCTTATTGGAAGACATGTTTAACTTTCATGTGGTACTACAGTATACAAAAATATACTGTATGATCTTGTCAGGCTACAGTCTTGATTCTCCACTCTGTTCCTGATGTTGTGTTGTCAGGCTACAGCCATGATTCTCCACTCTGTTCCTGATGCTGTGTTGTCAGGCTACAGCCATGATTCTCCACTCTGTTCCCGATGTTGTGTTGTCAGGCTACAGCCATGATCCTCCACTCTGTTCCTGATGTTGTGTTGTCAGGCTACAGTCTTGATTC
Organism: Oncorhynchus mykiss; assembly: GCF_013265735.2. NCBI lineage: Eukaryota > Metazoa > Chordata > Actinopteri > Salmoniformes > Salmonidae > Oncorhynchus > Oncorhynchus mykiss. Next base: position 30,359 of record NC_048583.1, on the reverse strand, counting down.
TCCACTCTGTTCCTGATGTTGTGATGTCAGGCTACAGCCATGATTCTCCACTCTGTTCCCGATGTTGTGTTGTCAGGCTACAGCCATGATCCTCCACTCTGTTCCTGATGTTGTGTTGTCAGGCTACAGTCTTGATTCTCCACTCTGTTCCTGATGTTGTGTTGTCAGGATACAGCCATGATTCTCCACTGTGTTCCGGATGCTGTGTTGTCAGGCTACATCCATGATTCTCCACTCTGTTCCTGATGTTGTGTTGTCAGGCTACAGCCATGATTCTCCTCTCTGTTCCTGATGTTGTGTTGTCAGGATACAGCCATGATTCTCCTCTTTGTTCCTGATGTTGTGTTGTCAGGCTACAGCCATGATCCTCCACTCTGTTCCTGATGTTGTGTTGTCAGGCTACAGCCATGATTCTCCACTCTGTTCCTGATGTTGTGTTGTCAGGCTACAGCCATGATTCTCCACTCTGTTCCTGATGTTGTGTTGTCAGGCTACAGCCATGATTCTCCACTCTGTTCCCGATATTGTGTTGTCAGGCTACAGCCATGATCCTCCACTCTGTTCCTGATGTTGTGTTGTCAGGCTACAGTCTTGATTCTCCACTCTGTTCCTGATGTTGTGTTGTCAGGCTACAGCCATGATTCTCCACTCTGTTCCTGATGATGTTGTGTTGTCAGGCTACAGCCATGATTCTCCACTCTGTTCCTGATGTTGTTTTTGTCAGGCTACAGTCTTGATTCTCCACTCTGTTCCTGATGTTGTGTTGTCCGGCTACAGTCTTGATTCTCCTCTGTGTTCCTACTGGTAGCCTGTATGTGTATTATTTAATTGAACCTTCATTTATACAGGTTATTCTCCTTGGGATATATTTTACAGTAAAGGCCTGTTGTAACTTGTACCAGTACTGTGCTGTTCCATCTCCACGTCAAGGTCTTTACATGGCTGTTAGTCTGTTTGTTTGTATCTTGTACTGTACTGTTCCATCTAGCTCCACGTCAAGGTCTTTACATGGCTGTTAGTCTGTTTGTTTGTATCTTGTACTGTACTGTTCCATCTAGCTCCACGTCAAGGTCTTTACATGGCTGTTAGTCTGTTGGTTTGTATCTTGTACTGCACTGTGCTGTTCCATCTAGCTCCACGTCAAGGTCTTTACATGGCTGTTAGTCTGTTTGTTTGTATCTTGTACTGCACTGTGCTGTTTCTGTGGAAGTATGCTTCGAATGCTCTGACTCATGCAAGGATTGCTCTATCATAACCTTTGTGAGAAACAGAGAAATAAACGATGAGAAATAAAACTATGAGAAAAAAAACTATGTAAATCAAAACAAGGTGGAGAAACTGTCATCTCTGGTGAAATTTACTCAACTGGGGAAAGAGTAATCTCCCTCTTCAGACAAAATGTGTTCTTTGTATTAAATACCTCTCAATCAAACAATAAAGGTGGATTAATTTAGGATTAATGGCTTTGGATGGTGTTTGTGTTGTATGTGTTACCTGTGTTAATGTCATTGTAGGTGGAACTATCAGGAGGTGGTTTAAATAAACAAGGGATAGTTTCACTCAACCTGTTTTTCTATCACTTTCTCTCCTTCAATCAGTGGGAATGACATTAAACTCATCTTTGACTCCTCCCTATGTCTCTCTCTCTCTCTCCCTCTACCACTCTCTCTCTCTCTATCTCTACCACTCTCTCTCCCCACTCAATCTTTCTCTCTGTGTTTAGTAATTGTATTGTTCCTCAGTGTATTTTGTGTGATTGTTGAGTATTCACACATGAAGTGTCGGTCATCACCACCTCTGAGTAAACAGCAGACACCTCCTTCCCAAACAACATGAAGTGTCTGTCATCACCACCTCTGAGTAAACAGCAGACACCTCCTTCCCAAAGCATACAGATTGTTTGTAGTATACAGAAGCTTTGACTAACCTTCATTCATACGTTCATTATCCCCTCTGTCATCCCTCTCTCTTCCACTCCCTCCCTCTATACAACTCTCTGTCATCCCTCTCTCTTCCACTCCCTCCCTCTATACAACTCTCTGGTATCCCTCTCTCTTCCACTCCCTCCCTCTATACAACTCTCTGTCACCCCTCTCTCTTCCACTCCCTCCCTCTATACAACTCTCTGTCATCCCTCTCTCTTCCACTCCCTCCCTCTATACAACTCTCTGGTATCCCTCTCTCTTCCACTCCCTCCCTCTATACAACTCTCTGGTGTCCCTCCCTCTATACAACTCTCTGGTGTCCCTCCCTCTATACAACTCTCTGGTGTCCCTCCCTCTATACAACGCTCTGGTGTCCCTCCCTCTATACAACTCTCTGGTATCCCTCCCTCTATACAACTCTCTGGTATCCCTCCCTCTATACAACTCTCTGGTATCCCTCCCTCTTTACAACTCTCTGGTATCCCTCCCTCTATACAACTCTCTGGTATCCCTCCCTCTTTACAGCTCTCTGGTATCCCTCCCTCTTTACAACTCTCTGGTATCCCTCCCTCTATACAACTCTCTGGTATCCCTCCCTCTATACAACTCTCTGGTATCCCTCCCTCTATACAACTCTCTGGTGTCCCTCCCTCTTTACAACTCTCTGGTGTCCCTCCCTCTATACAACTCTCTGGTATCCCTCCCTCTATACAACTCTCTGGTATCCCTCCCTCTATACAACTCTCTGGTGTCCCTCCCTCTTTACAACTCTCTGTCATTCACGTTTTCCTTTCTCATGTTCTTCTAAGATTGTGATATTATTTTTCCTGTCAGGTCCCTCTCCTTTTCTCTATATTTCCTCCGTCTCTCTCTCTGTCCTTTAAAGACTCTTGTCCTTTCTGGACATCTGTAGCATCCTGCTACTGTACTTTATGTAAAACTGGAATGAATGGCTCTACTTCTATGTTACCTTCCACCTGACCATTGACAGGAAATGAGAGTGACCGTATTGCCATGGAAATGAAAGTGAAAGCAAATGACAATTGGATGAAGAAGTAACCTGACAGGGTAATTGTGTCAGAACAGTGGAAGGCCAGAAAAGGAGAATCTTTTGGTTCTCTCTTATACATCACTAAAGGTTGAATCCTAACTTCAGGTCCAATTTTCATGTAGTCTCCATATGACATCAATGCATTACTAAGTGAATGTTTGACTTAAGTGGAAGTTAGGATTCACCCCTGCGTGTAATTGTGATGAAACAGTGGAACGCCAGAAAAGGATACTTTAGCACACACACACACGCGCGCACGCGTGCACATACACTGAGGCATCTAAAACATAGGGGGCTTCTGAGGGGAAGACGGCTCATACTAATGGCATGGAAACCATGTTTGATATTATTCTATTGACTCCGTTCCAGACATTATTATGAGCCGTCCTTCCCTCAGCAGCCTCCACTGATCTCTGGTATCCCTCCCTCTATACAACTCTCTGGTATCCCTCCCTCTATACAACTCTCTGGTATCCCTCCCTCTATACAACTCTCTGGTATCCCTCCCTCTATACAACTCTCTGGTGTCCCTCCCTCTACACAACTCTCTGGTATCCCTCTCTCTCTCGTCCCTCCCTCACAATGCACATTCACTCATCAAACATGAAAATAAAATATATGAAAAATATCACTTTTCTCCTATGATTTGCTAAATGCTGCTTCTCTTATTGAACTAAGAAAAAACAGACAACAGCTGACAGAGAAAAAAAGGCCTTCATTGGAATGAAAAGTTAACCATTTGTTATGAGATACATCACTTCACAGAATGTCCCCCAAACGGCACCCTATTCCTTAAATAGTGCACTACAGTTGACCAGGACTCATAGGGCTCATAGGACTCATAGGGCTCATAGTGCTCATAGGACTCATAGAACTCATAGGGCTCATAGTGATCATAGGACTCATAGAACTCATAGGGCTCATAGTGATTATAGGACTCATAGAACTCATAGGGCTCATAGGACTCATAGGGCTCATAGTGCTCATAGGACTCATAGAACTCATAGGGCTCATAGTGATCATAGGACTCATAGAACTCATAGGGCTCATAGTGATCATAGGACTCATAGAACTCATAGGGCTCATAGTGCTCATAGGACTCATAGAACTCATAGGGCTCATAGTGATCATAGGACTCATAGAACTCATAGGGCTCATAGTGATTATAGGACTCATAGAACTCATAGGGCTCATAGGACTCATAGGGCTCATAGTGCTCATAGGACTCATAGGACTCATAGGGCTCATAGGACTCATAGGGCTCATAGTGCTCATAGGACTCATAGAACTCATAGGGCTCATAGTGCTCATAGGACTCATAGGGCTCATAGTGCTCATAGGACTCATAGAACTGATAGGGCTCATAGTGATCATAGGACTCATAGAACTCATAGGGCTCATAGTGATCATAGGACTCATAGAACTCATAGGGCTCATAGGACTCATAGGGCTCATAGTGCTCATAGGACTCATAGAACTCATAGGGCTCATAGTGATCATAGGACTCATAGAACTCATAGGGCTCATAGTGCTCATAGGACTCATAGTGCTCATAGGACTCATAGAACTCATAGGGCTCATAGTGCTCATAGGACTCATAGTGCTCATAGGACTCATAGTGCTCATAGCACTCATAGAACTCATAGTGCTCATAGTGCTCATAGGACTCATAGAACTCAGTGCTCATAATGCTCATAGTGCTCATAGTGCTCATAGGACTCATATGAAACATATGGCTCTCAGGACTCATAGGACTCATAGTGCTAATAGTGCGCATAGAGGTCATAGGGCTCATAGGGATCATAGAGCTCATAGTGCTCATATGAGTCATGGTGCTTATAGGACTTATTGTGCTCATAGGACTCAGTGCTCATAGGACTCATGGTGCTTATAGGAATTATTGTGCTCATAGGACTCATGGTGCTTATAGGACTTATTGTGCTCATAGGACTCATGTACAGTGCCTTGCGAAAGTATTCGGCCCCCTTGAACTTTGCGACCTTTTGCCACATTTCAGGCTTCAAACATAAAGATATAAAACTGTATTTTTTTGTGAAGAATCAACAACAAGTGGGACACAATCATGAAGTGGAACGACATTTATTGGATATTTCAAACTTTTTTAACAAATCAAAAACTGAAAAATTGGGCGTGCAAAATTATTCAGCCCCCTTAAGTTAATACTTTGTAGCGCCACCTTTTGCTGCGATTACAGCTGTAAGTCGCTTCGGGTATGTCTCTATCAGTTTTGCACATCGAGAGACTGACATTTTTCCCCATTCCTCCTTGCAAAACAGCTCGAGCTCAGTGAGGTTGGATGGAGAGCATTTGTGAACAGCAGTTTTCAGTTCTTTCCACAGATTCTCGATTGGATTCAGGTCTGGACTTTGACTTGGCCATTCTAACACCTGGATATGTTTATTTTTTAACCATTCCATTGTAGATTTTGCTTTATGTTTTGGATCATTGTCTTGTTGGAAGACAAATCTCCGTCCCAGTCTCAGGTCTTTTGCAGACTCCATCAGGTTTTCTTCCAGAATGGTCCTGTATTTGGCTCCATCCATCTTCCCATCAATTTTAACCATCTTCCCTGTCCCTGCTGTAGAAAAGCAGGCCCAAACCATGATGGTGCCACCACCATGTTTGACAGTGGGGATGGTGTGTTCAGCTGTGTTGCTTTTACGCCAAACATAACGTTTTGCATTGTTGCCAAAAAGTTCAATTTTGGTTTCATCTGACCAGAGCACCTTCTTCCACATGTTTGGTGTGTCTCCCAGGTGGCTTGTGGCAAACTTTAAACGACACTTTTTATGGATATCTTTAAGAAATGGCTTTCTTCTTGCCACTCTTCCATAAAGGCCAGATTTGTGCAATATACGACTGATTGTTGTCCTATGGACAGAGTCTCCCACCTCAGCTGTAGATCTCTGCAGTTCATCCAGAGTGATCATGGGCCTCTTGGCTGCGTCTCTGATCAGTCTTCTCCTTGTATGAGCTGAAAGTTTAGAGGTACGGACAGGTCTTGGTAGATTTGCAGTGGTCTGATACTCCTTCCATTTCAATATTATCGCTTGCACAGTGCTCCTTGGGATGTTTAAAGCTTGGGAAATCTTTTTGTATCCAAATCAGGCTTTAAACTTCTTCACAACAGTATCTCGGACCTGCCTGGTGTGTTCCTTGTTCTTCATGATGCTCTCTGCGCTTTTAACGGACCTCTGAGACTATCACAGTGCAGGTGCATTTATACGGAGACTTGATTACACACAGGTGGATTGTATTTATCATCATTAGTCATTTAGGTCAACATTGGATCATTCAGAGATCCTCACTGAACTTCTGGAGAGAATTTGCTGCACTGAAAGTAAAGGGGCTGAATAATTTTGCACGCCCAATTTTTCAGTTTTTGATTTGTTAAAAAAGTTTGAAATATCCAATAAATGTCGTTCCACTTCATGATTTTGTCCCACTTGTTGTTGATTCTTCACAAAAAAATACAGTTTTATATCTTTATGTTTGAAGCCTGAAATGTGGCAAAAGGTCGCAAAGTTCAAGGGGGGCGAATACTTTCGCAAGGCACTGTATATGGAAAAGGGTGTCATTTGGTACACTGCCTTTATGTGTATTTGAGTCAGACCTCCTCAACACGGACAGTAAGGCCTCTCCTACTGTCCTCCCACTGCTCTGACACACACACACACACACACACACACACACACACACACAGACACACACACACACACACACACACACACACACACACACACACACACACACACACACACACACACACACACACACACACACACACCGTAAACACGTACTGTACACACACAGCCCTCCTCTTCCTGTGTATCTGGAGGAGTGTTCTGTTTGGGAATTCTTGTCACGGCCACCTGAACACTGAATGAGTGACTTCCCCTCCCCTCGTCACTCCACCCAGGTGTAGCAAGTTATAAAGGAGCAGAATGAGCCCACACACAAACTGATAAGGACAAAGAATGTCAAACACACAGAGTATACTGTACACACACACTTGAAGTCTACTTCCACCACCACTCCCAACGTGGACATCGGGACTTCACGACTCACAGGTAAAACACACATTTTAATGTCATTTTTAATGAATTATACCTGTCAACATTTCAGTTGGAATTTTTGTAAGTCAACTTTGTGTATTTTAGACTTCATCTTTAGTTAATTTCGCACTGTTTATGTAAAGTATTAGAATGGAAAATTGTATGTAAATTGGAGTTTTCTTAAAGTGCATTCGTTAGATAACTACAAGTTATTTTAGTGATATGTACAATGTGATCTGAGATATGGTCAGGACTTAAGTGAGAATATTTCTGTCTCCCCTCCCTTTTCTCTCTCATGCCTCCCTCTTCATTCCCTTGTCTCTCTCATACTTTCCTCTTCATTCCCTTGTCTCTCTCATGCCTCCCCCTTCATTCCCTTGTCTCTCTCATGCTTCCGTCTTCATTCCCTTGTCTCTCTCATGCCTCCCCCTTCATTCCCTTGTCTCTCTCATGCTTCCGTCTTCATTCCCTTGTCTCTCTCATGCTTCCCTCTTCATTCCCTTGTCTCTCTCATGCTTCACTCTTGATTCCCTTGTCTCTCTCATGCTTCCCTCTTCATTCCCTTGTCTCTCTCATGCCTCCCCCTTCATTCCCTTTTCTCTCTCATGCTTCCCTCTTCATTCCCTTGTCTCTCTCATGCTTCCCTCTTCATTCCCTTGTCTCTCTCATGCTTCCCTCTTCATTCCCTTGTCTCTCTCATGCTTCCCTCTTCATTCCCTTTTCTCTCTCATGCTTCCCTCTTCATTCCCTTGTCTCTCTCATGCTTCACTCGTCATTCCCTTGTCTCTCTCATGCTTCCCTCTTCATTCCCTTGTCTCTCTCATGCTTCCCTCTTCATTCCCTTTTATCTCTCATGCTTCCCTCTTCATTCCCAATCTCCACACAGGTGTGTCCATTACAGCTCATTAACCCTGAGTAACCTCTTCTTGATTTGCTCTCTGTCCTTTTGTGTCTCTGTAGGTTGCAACAGGCTCACAGAACCAGGAAGATACTTGATATTGGACTCTGATCATATCTCACACATAGAGAGAGTTATTAGAGACCTCCACCAATCTCCTTGGACCCTCAACTTTATGCACTGCCATGCAGACCTCCCTCCTCTTGATGGCGCTGTACCTGTCCATTCCAGGGGGCACCCAGGCCTTCAAACCCCTCATCTCAGGAGGGGGCTCGATCACACATCGTGACATCACACAGAGGGCCGTATTACGCAAAACCGCCGAGGTCTGCCGCGCCCTGGCAGCCGCCCAGGGGCGGGACTTCAGCCTGCCTGTGAGTTGACTATTGGTGGATGTTGTGACAGACCGGAATGAGCTACTGGAAATGAACTAATGTTTTGTAATTAGTTCTATAATAAAGCAATGAATGTGCTAATAAGACATTTTTTTCACCAGACTGAAAGTAAGTCTCTTACTTGTGTGTTTCCCCTACAAACCAATTAATAACCTGTGTGTCTCTCTCTCTCCCTTTCTCTCCAAAGATTGATGACAGTCTCTCCATCATCAAACTACAGAAGGCCTGCTCTGCAGACTCCTCCTCTTCCTCCCTCGTCTCCACCATCCTCTTCCAGAGTGCCATTGTCAAGATGTACCTTAGCAACGCCCTGGTGGACATGGCGTTTGCTCTGAGCAAAGTGAGGATGACAAGATGATGACGATGATGATAATAGTGATGATCATGACAATGATTATGATAATGGTGATAATGGTGATTATGATGCTGATGATGATAATGGTGATGATGAATGTGGTGATGATTATGATAATAGTGTTGATAATGGTGATGATGATGTTAATGATGATCAATATGATGATAATGATGGCAATTATTATTTGGAGTATGATGATGGTGTTAATGCCAATGGCGATGATAATGGTGACAATTGTGATAACTATGATGATAATGGTGATGAAAATTGTGATGATTATAATGCTGATGTTGATCATGATGATGATGATAATGGAGATGATGGTGATAATGGTGACAATGATGATGATGGTTATGATGATGGTGACATGATGGTGGTGATGATGATGATGATGATGATGATGATGATGATGATGATGATGATGATGATGATGTGAGCCAGGCGCACCACTTCGACGGTGAGACCTTCCAGGGGGGGCGGGCCCTGATCACGGCGGGGGTGTCGGAGGTCAAGGCCAGCGTCAAACGAGGGAGCTTCTTATTGGCCAGGCTGGCCCTGGGACGAGTCTGTCACACACTACAGGTGAGCTGTCTGTCACACTACAGATGAGGTGACACACAAACAAGCACGCATGCACACGCACAAACACACACACACACATACTACATGTGAGAGAGGGAGATGATGAAGACTGTGCTGATACTGTGGAGTTGGTTGTGACTGTCTCTCCAGGATTTCTACAGCCACAGTAACTGGGTTGAGATGGGGAACAGACAGCCGTACAGCACTCTGATCAGACCTGACCTGCAACTGGTGAACCTGGCAGGTATTGTGTGTGGAACTCTCTGTAGTTTATTTAAACCATCCCCAGACATACCAACCTATATCAGCACAATACAGGCAACTACATGCAAAACAGACACGTAGCTAAAACGCCTACATTATAAAGGCATTTGTTCATAAAATAAAGAAACCCCTCCTCACGGATTGATAAAGAAGTATTTGGCTGTGTGCCAATGTCAACACTAAACCACTCCCTCTTTGTATCAGTCGACCAACCAGTCTGGAGATAATAGACTTGTCATCGCTTCTACACACTTCACACCACTCTATACATAGTCACTTTAACTCTACCTACATGTACATATTACCTCAATTACCTCCACTAACCGGTGTCTCCGCACATTGACTCTGTACCGGTACTCACAGTATATAGCCTCCCTATTGTTATTTTACTGCTGCACGTTAATGATTTGTTACTTGTATTTTTACTTAACACTTTAAAAAAAACTGCCTTGTTGTTAAGGGCTTGTAGGTAAGCATTCTACTTTTGTATTCGGCACATATGACAAATACAATTTGATTTGATGACTCCACATACCGTACTCTAACTCTGCAGTGGATTCTCTCTCTCTCTCTCTCTCTCTCTCTCTCTCTCTCTCTCTCTCTCTCTCTCTATCTCTCTCTGTCTCTCTGTGTGTGTGTGTGTGTCATTTTTGAGTGAACGCACAAACTGCTATTACCACACACCGTCACCCCCTCCAATACACACACTCCTGTTATAACCCACTCTCCTCTCTCTTCAGGCCCCAGTACTCCTGTTATAATTCAATCTCCTCCCTCTCCTCCCTCTTCAGGCCCCAGTACTCCGACCTGTAGGAGCTGTATGGGAGGTAACTGTACTGATAACATCCTACCAGAGGTCTTACAGCAGGGCCTTCTCACCTCTGGATACTTCAACCTGTTCTCCTCCAACAAACCTGCAGGTACACACACACACACACACACACACACACACACACACACACACACACACACACACACACACACACACACACACACACACACACACACACACACACACACACACACACACACACACCTCTTCTTGATAGACAGCAGCTAATGGGGATCCTAATAAATACAACCCAAAAAACATGATATTATGTAACCTTTATTTAACTAGGTAAATGTTTATTTACAATGACGGGCTACCCCTGCCAAACCCGGACGACGTTGGGACAATTGTGCACCACCGTATGGGGACTCCCAATCACGGCCGGATTATGATACAGCCTGGAATCAAACCAAGGACTGTAGTGATGCTGCTTACACTGTGATGAAGCGCCTTAGACCGCTGCGCCACTCGGGAGCATTGGTGCAAACTAATTTACACACTCATCTCCCCCTCTCCTAGGTAAGTGTAGCCACGGCGGGTCGTTTGACCGGACCAGCGGTCGGGACCCGGAAGGGGGCATCAACAAGGACGACGTGGGGTCCAGTCACGGTCACCTCCACCACACTGCAGCCGACGTGGCCGTCAACGCTACCATGGAACTATTGGAGGACATCAGAGGAGCTGCCGGGGACAAAGGCTTCCTACGGTGAGAGAGAGAGAGAGAGAGAGAGAGAGAGGCTGAAGTAGGTGGGCAATGTTTAGGCAAGAGGGGATTATTTGTGATGTTTTGTGTTAAATTGGAGGATTGTATCACTACTATGGGCAAGGATTGGACTACTATATGATGAGGGAGATGTCATGGTAAACTGTTGTGAGGAGCTAGGATAACAAAGGGTGGTTTTGGTTCATAATCTCCCTTGCTCTCTCTCATCTTCTCTCCAGGTTAATGGACATCACCCAGTCATCAGTGTTGTGTTTTGTCATCGACACCACAGGCAGTATGAGTGATGACATCACTGAGGCTAAGAGAGTGTCCTTCTCCATCATCGACAGTAAGAGAGGAACCCAGCAGGAACCTTCATCATACATCCTGGTCCCCTTCAACGACCCAGGTGGGTGTTAGCCTGTTCCCAGATCAGCAGGAACATACATCCTGGTCCCATTCACAGACCCAGTTAGGTGTTAGCCTGGTCCCAGATCAGCAGGAATATACATCCTGGTCCCATTCACAGACCCAGTTAGGTGTTAGCCTGGTCCCAGATCAGCAGGAATATACATCCTGGTCCCCTTCAACGACCCAGGTGGGTGTTAGCCTGGTCCCAGATCAGCAGGAACATACATCCTGGTCCCATTCAACCCAGGGGGGGTGTTAGCCTGGTCCCAGATCAGCAGGAACATACATCCTGGTCCCATTCAACCCAGGGGGGGTGTTAGCCTGTCACATGCCACAAGTGCCTCTCTGAAATTGGGAGCAGAATAACTGTTTTAACCCAAATTTCTTCTCTTTTTACTTAAGTGGCATAACATTACATTTTCACGTCAGACCAAATCTTACACAATTTGTCATTTGTGGTGTGTGTGTGTGTGTGTGTGTGTGTGTGGCTGTGTGTGTGTGTGTGTGTGTGTGTTTGTGTGTGTGTTTGCAGGATTTGGACCTCTGATCACCACAACAAATGCAGACATTTTCAAACAGAGAATCAACGCCCTGACAGCATCAGGAGGAGGAGATATACCAGAGCTGTGCCTATCAGGACTACAGGTGTGTGTCCGTGTGTGTGTGTGTATATATATATATACAGGCAATGTCATGAGCAAAGGTTTCATTGCCAATATGAAGGCTGTATTTGAACGGCTGCATTTGAAATGTGGTTGCCTGTTTTAGTAACTCTGCCAGAGCTGGTTAGTTAGACTGAACATGTTATTTACCATAGAGTTCCAGTACTTGATCCCAGTGTGGTCTAACTCTTAGCTGAATGTGTTGTAATTCCCAGCTGGCCCTCACGGCGGCGCCACCCTCCTCTGAGATCTTTGTGTTCACTGATGCTCCTGCTAAAGACACTGCACTGAAGAGCACTGTCACGGCCCTCATAGAGAGCACCAAGTCTGTGGTTAGTAGCTTTCACTACTGTTTATCTTTCTCTCTCTGTCTCCTTCTCTTTCTGTCTCTTTCTCTGTGCTTCTCTTCATCACTGTCTCTGTCTCTCCCCCCTTTTGGAGACAGTTTACTGTTTGTGGGCTCACAAGTTGTCTGACTGAGATTTGATAAAGTGTGATGTTAGCCATCATGATTGATCTCAACATATCTTACTTCTTTACTGCCATTCTTTCCTAACTTTCACTTTCCTTTCATCCTTTATTCTGTCATCAACCTCTAACTCTCTTCTCCTCTCTCTACCTCTCCTCTGCTCCCTCTCCTCTCCTCTCCTCAGGTGACCTTCATGTTGACTGACAACCTCCGATCCAGTCGACGTCGTCGTAGGCGTTCCATGGGCGGGGCTTCAGCCGTATGGCCCAGTCAGGGTGGAGCCTCCAACCGGATGGCCCAATCAGACGCTCAGCTGTACCGTGACCTTGCCCAGGCCTCTGGAGGTCAACCAATCATTCAATTGATTTAATTCACAAAGCAGTTGTCTCAAAGTGTTTTACAGCTTCTTATAGAGTTCTCAGAACATACTGTGCTCCCTTCCTCTAGGTCAGGCCATTGAGGTCACCAAGGAGGATCTGCACCGGGCCACCAGCGTCATCGAGGACGCCTCCGATGCAGCACAGGTATGATAATGTATTGACCTACAGGTTATAGACCAATGTCCGCCAGCTCAGTGTTCAGTCAGTCACTCTCACTCACTGGACAAGATATACAACTGTACACATAACAATGACCTCAACGGTGTTTATAACATATCTAATGTATTGTCTATTAGCCCCTCCTCCTCCTCCTCCTCCTCCTCTTCCTCCTCTTCCTCCAGGTTACTGTGTTGTTAACATATCTAATGTATTGTCTATTAACTCCTCCTCCAGGTTACTGTGTTGTTAACATATCTAATGTATTGTCTATTATCCTCTCCTCCTCCTCCTCCTCCTCCTCTTCTTGCTCCTCCTCCTCCTCCAGGTTACTGTGCTGTTAACATATCTAATGTATTGTCTATTAACTCCTCCTCCTCCAGGTTACTGTGTTGTTAACATATCTAATGTATTGTCTATTATCCTCTCCTCCTCCTCCTCCTCCTCCTCCTCCTCTTCTTGCTCCTCCTCCTCCTCCAGGTTACTGTTCTACAGGAGGTAAGGAGCCCAGGAAAGGCAGAGAATTTCTCCTTTACAGTAGACGAGTCTATGAGAAATCTGAATGCTTACATCACAGGAGGATCCCTCTCCTTCACTCTCACCAGCCCTTCAGGTGTGTGTGTGACAGCCAGTTGTGAGTTATTGTAGACCAGGTAAAGGTTTGATAACCAGATGTCCCTCTCCTCCCTCTAGGTGTGTCTCAGAGTAACAGTGAGGCCAGTGGTCCTCTGGGGACCATCCAGACTGTAGGGAACCTACACCGCATCTCTCTGACCACACACAACAACACAGGATTATGGGAAATCAGTCTTAACTCCCTAGAGTCTTACTCACTGAAGGTCATAGGTCAGTACAGTGGCGAGCCCTGATCCCTGGTCAACAGTAGTGATTATATGGAATAGGGTTCTATTTCAGACGTAGTCCATTGTCTGGACTTCCCCTCCTCATCACAACATTTAGATATCTATCTTTATTCTCTATGTAAGAATTGTTTGAATAATGATTATCTAATGTGCGTGTGTGTGTGTTTCAGGTCAGAGCTCTGTTAATTTTGGCTACCATTTTGTGGAGGCTTTCGGGGGGGCTCATGGAGACTTTGGCCTCAAAGAGGGCCGTCCTCTCACAGGTAACAATAAATAACAGATGAAACCATCTTCAGTACCGGCTCTTTCATCTTCATCTTCCATAGCATCACAGCAGAGTAGTTTCAAATAATGTAAAATAAAATAATAACTTCCTCTTCCTCTCTACTTCACCTTGCCTCTCTGTTTCTACCTCGTTTTCTCCCTCGCTCCGTTACCCTCTCTCTCATTCTTACCCTCTCTTTTACCTCTGTTCACTTCACTCTCCTCCCCTTCTCTCCTCTTCCTCCATGTCTCCCTCCACCACCCGGTCTCTCCTACTCCCCCTCCCCCCTCCCAGGCGATAACATAACCCTGCTGGTGTCTGTGACGGGGGGTGACTCTGTCACTGTGACGGCGGTGGCCCTGGTCGAGGCCTCGGGGTCAGGGTCAGAAGTCAACGGAACCCTGCAATTGCTAGGCGGCACCGGCGGCGGGGACTTCCTGGTTACCGTGGCCAGAGTCCCACAGGGGGAGTTTGTTGTGCGTCTGAGGGGAGAGAGCAATAGCGCCACCACCAAATCATCACCTAGCCTCTTCCAGAGACAGGTCTCCACTCAGATAAAGACTTCCAGCATCTCTGTTACGGTCAGTCTTGTAGAACTCTGAAATTGCACCCTTTTCCGTTGGACCTGGGCCGCTAGGGTTCTGATGAAAAGCAGTGCACTACAAGGAATAGGATGGCATTTTGAACACTGTCTTATTGTTAAAAAGTGAAGTTCTTCCCTCCCCAGGCCCAGGCTGACAGTACTCTAGAACCCGGTTCTACCATCTCTGTCCCCTTCACTGTGGCAATGGCCAACGGAACAGGAGGAGCTTTTACCGTCCGAGCCACGAACGACCGCGGCTTCACTTCCTCCTTCCCCGCCAGTGTCTCCATTGTGACCGGAGAGGGAGAGGCCAAAGGTACGGTGACTCTCACGGCGCCCGCCAGCACCTCATCGGGAACGGACGTCACCCTGACCATCGAGGCAGAGTCCGCTGGAGCAGCAGACTTGAACTACGCCATCCTGCGTCTCTCTGTTGTCAGCAAGGTGAGTGTCATGTTCCAAAACTCTAAAATGGGTTTCCTTTCCTCATATCCTCTCTCCCTCATGGCCCTGATAAGAATGCTAACAGCGCTACAGGTCAGAGATGGTTCTACCACCACCACTACTTCAGTTGTCTGACTAAGCTCTCTATCGCTCCCTCTCCGTCTCCCCCTTCTCCAGGTGACAGATTTCACTCCTCCCCAGTGTGGGGTGGTCAGCGTCTCGTCCAACTGCCCGGCTGACTGTGGTGCCTCTTACTGGCAGCTCTCTGCCAACCTGACCGACGGTGCCAACGGGACTGGCATCGACCGAGTCACCCTGCGCCAGGGCAACGGGACCCTGAACACTTCTACAGAGGTGGGCACCGGGGGCGAGAACGTGACCCGGATTGAGTACAGCGCCACCTGCTGTTCAAAGAAGGTAGAGCTAGTGGTAGTTGACAGGGCAGGCAACGTGGGTGTGTGTCTGGGCTCAGTAAAGGACTCTGTGGGGGTGGTTGTGAGCTCTACAGCACAGGCCTCTGTCACCAACACTACAGCTGTACCTGTAGTTAGTACTACATCTACTGGAGGGTCACCTTTGACTCTGTCCCTGTATCTAAGGATCTGTGTGATGCTTTCTCTTCTCCTGTGGAAGAGAGTAGAGCTATAGAGTTGTATAATAGTTCATGTAGGTAGATGTCATGTGGAACAGTGGAATCAGTGCAGAGAGACTCAAGTCATCAGACATAACCGGTATGTATATGTTATGTTGTACAAAAAGACAGGGTGGAAATATGTAATGAACTCTGTCATAATACACTGTGGGAACTCTGTCATAATACACTGTGGGAACTGTGTCATAATACACTGTGGGAACTGTGTCATAATACACTGTGGGAACTCTGTCATAATACACTGTGGGAACTCGGTCATAATACACTGTGGGAACTCTGTCATAATACACTGTGGGAACTCTGTCATAATACACTGTGGGAACTCAGTCAAAATACACTGTGGGAACTGTCATAATACACTGTGGGAACTCTGTCATAATACACCGTGGGAACTCTGTCATAATACACTGTGGGAACTGTCATAATACACTGTGGGAACTCTGTCATAATACACCGTGGGAACTCTGTCAAAATACACGGTGGGAACTCTGTCATAATACACTGTGGGAACTCTGTCATAATACACTGTGGGAGCTCTGTCATAATACACTGTGGGAACTCTGTCATAATACACTGTGGGAACTCTGTCATAATACACTGTGGGAACTGTGTCAAAATACACTGTGGGAACTGTGTCATTTATACACTGTGGGAACTGTCATAATACACTGTGGGAACTCTGTCATAATACACTGTGGGAACTGTGTCAAAATACACTGTGGGAACTGTGTCATAATACACTGTGGGAACTGTGTCATAATACACTGTGGGAACTCTGTCATAATACACTGTGGGAACTCTGTCATAATACACTGTGGGAACTATGTCACAATACACTGTGGGAACTCTGTCATAATACACTGTGGGAACTGTCATAATACACTGTGGGAACTCTGTCATAATACACTGTGGGAACTCTGTCATAATACACTGTGGGAACTCTGTCATAATACACTGTGGGAACTGTGTCAAAATACACTGTGGGAACTGTGTCATTTATACACTGTGGGAACTGTCATAATACACCGTGGGAACTCTGTCATAATACACTGTGGGAACTGTGTCAAAATACACTGTGGGAACTGTGTCATAATACACTGTGGGAACTGTGTCATAATACACTGTGGGAACTCTGTCATAATACACTGTGGGAACTCTGTCATAATACACTGTGGGAACTCTGTCACAATACACTGTGGGAACTCTGTCATAATACACTGTGGGAACTGTCATAATACACTGTGGGAACTCTGTCATAATACACCGTGGGAACTCTGTCAAAATACACGGTGGGAACTCTGTCATAATACACTGTGGGAACTCTGTCATAATACACTGTGGGAGCTCTGTCATAATACACTGTGGGAACTCTGTCATAATACACTGTGGGAACTCTGTCATAATACACTGTGGGAACTGTGTCAAAATACACTGTGGGAACTGTGTCATTTATACACTGTGGGAACTGTCATAATACACTGTGGGAACTCTGTCATAATACACTGTGGGAACTCTGTCATAATACACTGTGGGAACTCTGTCATAATACACTGTGGGAACTCTGTCATAATACACTGTGGGAACTCTGTCATAATACACTGTGGGAACTCTGTCATAATACACTGTGGGATGTGCACTGTGGGAAACAACCATTTTTCCATTAGAAGCTAAAGTGGGGGAAGTCATGTGGTCATGTTTTTATAGGGGACAGTGCACATTAATCAGCATCAATATTACATCCATGTAAATGTGCCAGGGTTAGCCAAAAGATCATTTACACCCGTAGTCCCTGGGCAGGTAAGGGCCTTTACACAGCCATCATCTAAATACAAATACACACTAAAACAATACAACATACAAATACATTACATCCAATAATATGTCATTCTAACAACAACACACTATAATGAGGAACCACAGATAACTCATGTGTACATTTTTGGATAGATTTGAGTCTTGTTTTCAATTTAAATTTATAAGTACAATAATGAGTGCAGCTTCTCTAGTCCGTGAGCATTGCATTCCATCATATTTTAGCTCTGATAGAGAAGGCCAATTGACTGAATTTACTGTCTCAAAAAGGTACAACGCAATCGACCTCTAGTTGCTGCCATTGTTATCCTGGAGCTGCTTAAAACAGTGCCACATACAGTAAGGAACAGGAACAGACACAGGGCAGAGGTAACGATATCACAAGAACCTGGATAGACTTAACATACACCTGTTAGACAGAAAACACAGTACGTTGATGGAGATGTCTGAGGCCATCAATGCTGAACCAGATATGAACAAGAAGGTCAAGTTTAACAGAGGTGAGATGAAGGAGAGGATTGCAAGGCACTACAGATGGTGGTGCATACGGCCCAGTACAGCACCGGGGCTAAGCTGCCTGCCATCCAGGAGCTCTACACCAGGCGGTGTCAAAGGAAGGCCCTAAACATTGTCAAAGACTCCAGCCACTCCAGCCACCAAGACCAGTAGCAGTAACAAAGGATGTTTTCACCAGTAGCTATATGTATCCATCCTATGCAGATAACAGAAGCATCGGAGACTCATAAAATGAATATGACTAAAGAGAGAGACCAGCTACAGACGAGTTACAACGGGCTGACAAAAGAGAGAGACCAGTTAGAAAGGGAGAGAGACAACTATCGGAATAAGAACTGAACTGGTATTCCTTTTGATGTCAATCCTCATCAAAATGACAATCCTTGAGGAACTGAAACGGGTTTGCTTCAATCATGTCAACAGTATACAACCTTTAGGTAACACTTTTTGGAAAGCCCCAAGTAATTGTATTTATTTATTGTGTTGTATTTTTCAACAGAGAAAACCTGCTGCTCTAATGGATGGATGAGGTTTGAAGGCAGCTGTTACTACATCTCTACTTTCTACATCTCCACTGTGAAGAACACCTGGGATTACGCCAGACAGGACTGTCTGAGCAGAGGAGCAGATCTGGTGATCATAGACAGCAAAGATGAACAGGTAAAAGAGAGAGAGAGAGAGAATAACAGTGGAGACTTTATATTAACAATGTTGTTTTCTGTCACAACAGACATTCTTCAATGAGTTTTACTGTCCCTGTAGCCTGGAATGGTCTGACTGACTATGTTACTGAGAAGACCTGGAAATGGGTTGATGGCACAACACTGACCACCCCAAGGTAAGAGAATACTGCTCTAAGAACACTGACCACCCCAAGATAAGAGACTACTGCTATATAATAACACTGACCACCCCAAGGTAAGAGTCTACTGCTATATAATAACACTGACCACCCCAAGGTAATAGACTACTGCTATATAATAACACTGACCACCCCAAGGTAAGAGACTACTGCTCTATAATAACACTGACTACCCCAAGGTAAGAGACTACTGCTATATAATAACACTGACCACCCCAAGGTAAGAGACTGCTGCTATATAATAACACTGACCACCCCAAGGTAAGAGACTACTGCTATATAATAACACTGACCACCCCAAGGTAAGAGACTACTGCTCTAATAAAACTGACCACCCCAAGGTAAGAGACTACTGCTCTATAATAACACTGACCACCCCAAGGTAAGAGACTCCTGCTCTATTAACACATCTCTCTAGGTTCTGAGAGAGAGGCCAGTCTAACTCTGTGTTGTTCATACCAAAGTTCACCTTAGCTACCAACTTTGCAGAGGGAGATGTCCTAAAAAAAGTACAAAATCATTGTGATTTTATAATAACCTGAAACGGATTGTTCTGGATTCACTAGTAATGATTTCACCTGAAGAGAACACAATTATCAGACACCAAACATGTTGCTCATGGAACATTTATATATAAACACACAAAATATGAATACATATTTTTTTATCAAAATCATTTATACAATGGAAGTAAAACAAATGTACCATTGCAAAACATTTTGTTATTTTGTACACTAATGAACACATCCCAGATTTACTAAGTGTTAGCAGCACTTAGTCGGATGTAACGTCTGCAGTTTTTTTATCTTCAAAATGGAGTTAAAAATTCACGACAGAATGAAAATGTAAACTTGAGTTAACAGAAAGAGGATAACATTCAGGTAATATGTAAATGATTGAACAGTTTCATGTTTTATCTTTGCTTTAGGACTCATCCCCTATACTGAAAAATGTGCAAACACTTAGTAAATCTTACTAACAATATTTCTGGACAATCACACTGACCACTTTAGAGAGAATACAGTATTCGGCATGTGTCAAAAAGTGATTGATGATCTATTTTATGTGTCACGTGGTTATGCCCATTTATGTACATCCTGTCCGGATGTTCTCACGCTATCGAGTGAGTGCTTATGTAACATGATAGTGCAGCTGTTCCTTTTGAAGTAAAGCATATGTTTGCAATAAAAATGTCATGTTGATTGAGGTGTAGTGACCTTGTTGAACTGAAAGAATATGTGAAACATTTGGGAATGTATGTAGTGAATGGGGGAGGCCTGAGTTTGAACATGTGAAACAGTTGGGAATGTTTTGTAGTGAACTTATGGAGCTGCTGTTTAGGGAGCCTGTGAAATGAAAAAGTATTTTCCGGGTTGGTCTGCCTGAGTATAAGTAACTGTCCTCTGACAAGTCTAACACAGATAAACCACAGAAAACTGCAGAAAACATGTCTCCTAGACCAATTCTAGGTGTATGGTGATTTACCTTCAATGAATGAAATCGCTGTCTATCTCTCCCCCCTTGGGGTATGTCGGTCAATTCATTGCTCTCTATGCCTTTATAAAGCTCTTTGACATACTGTCAACTCCCTCGGTAGCTAACATCTACAATAACCATTAGACATACGGGTCACAGTTATCATACACAGTCTCAGGGATTTCTAGCTCTGGAAATTCCTTTGGTCTGTAAAGAGTTAGATAAATCAGCTCTTTGCCCCTTACTTGCGGAATAATCTCCAAGCTTCTCTAAATGTTGATGTTTTGGTGTCTCTAGATTAATTCAGACTGCTAAATGAGGCCTGTTACAACGTACTTACAACGTACTTACAAAACCTTTAAAGGAGTTTGTGAAACCATTCAGTCATGGATGTATGTGAACATATTTAATATGTATTGCTTGTTACAGAAGACTACTGTTGTACAGTTCTATTTTTGTTTCATCGGACCAGAGGACATTTCTCCAAAAAGTACGATATTTGTCCCCATGTGCAGTTGCAAACAGTAGGCTGGCTTTTTTATGGCGGTTTTTGAGCATTGCCTTCTTCGTTGCTGAGCGGCCTTCAGGTTATGTCGACATAGGACTCGTTTTACTGTGGATATAGATACTTTCGTACCTGTTTCCTCCAGCATCTTCACAAGGTCCTTTGCTGTTGTTCTGGGATTGATTCGCACTTTCCACACCAAAGTACGTTCATCTCAAGGAGACAGAATGCATCTCCTTCCTGAGCGGTATGACGGCTGATGGTGTTTATACTTGCGTACAATTGTTCGTACAGATGAACCTGGTACGTTCAGACATTTGGAAATTGCTCCCAAGGATGAACCAGACTTGTGGAAGTTAACATTTTTTTTTCTGAGGTGTTAGCTGATTTCTTTTGATTTTCCCATGATGTCAAGCAAAGAGCCAATGAGTTTGAAGGTAGGCCTTGAAATACATCCACAGGTAAACCTCCAACTGACTCAAATTATGTCAATTAGCCCATCAGTAGCTAATAAAGACATGACATAATTTTCTGGAATTTTCCAAGCTGTTTAAAGGCACAGTCAACTTAGTGTATGTAATCTTCTGACCCACTGGAATTGTGATACAGTGAATTATAAGTGAAATAATCTGTGTAAACAATTGTTGGATAAATTACTTGTGTCATGAATAAAGCAGATGTCCTACCCGACTTGCCAAAACTATAGTTTGTTAACAAGAAACTTGTAGAGTGGTTGAAAAACGAGTTTTAATGACTCCAAACTAAATGTATGTAAACTTCCATAGCGTGAGAACATCAGGACAGGATGTATATCAATGGGCATAACCACGTGACACATAAAAAGGTAATCAATCATTTTTTGACACATGCCAAATATTGTATGTTCTCTCACTTTACATAAGTACAGTAGATGTTATGACAGTTAACCTGTGGATAGACAGTAGATGTTACAACACTTAACCTGTGGATAGACAGTAGATGGTTTGACATTAACCTGTGGATAGACAGTGGATGTTATTACAGTTAACCTGTGGATAGACAGTGGATGTTATGACAGTTAACCTGTGGATAGACAGTAGATGTTATGACAGTTAACCTGTGGATAGACAGTAGATGTTATGACAGTTAACCTGTGGATAGACAGTAGATGTTATGACAGTTAACCTGTGGATAGACAGTAGATGGTTTGACATTAACCTGTGGATAGACAGTGAATGTTATTACAGTTAACCTGTGGATAGACAGTGGATGTTATGACAGTTAACCTGTGGATAGATTTTAGATTAACTAACTTCAAAGTAATGACTCGGACGTCGGGTTTGATACGAAAGCTTCTTTTAGTAATAATACTTGTTCACGTTACATTTAACAACTTTAGATGCTACAGAGCAATGCAGGTAAGATGCTATCGGAAAGTCAGCCACAATCACTGCAGCTGCACATAATTAGCGCGTTATCTCTCTCATTCCTGTCGCAAGGCATTCTGGAACTTGCAGTCAAAAAGCGTAATTCAACACAACCCAATACAATTACTTATGCAAATAACTGTAAAGAAATATCTTTAGATCCAGCTCAATTAATAAACTTAAACATTAACTCTGTAACACATTAAAGTTACAACATAGACAGTAGATGTTACAACATTTAACCTGTGGATAGACAGTAGATGGTATGACATTAACCTGTGGATAGACAGTGGATGTTATGACAGTTAACCTGTGGATAGACAGTAGATGGTATAACATTAACCTGTGGATAGACAGTGGATGTTATGACAGTTAACCTGTGGATAGACAGTAGATTTTATGACAGTTAACCTGTGGATAGACAGTGGATGTTATGACAGTTAACCTGTGGATAGACAGTGGAGGTTATGACAGTTAACCTGTGGATAGACAGTGGATGTTATGACAGTTAACCTGTGGATAGGCAGTAGATGTTATGACAGTTAACCTGTGGAGAGACAGTGGGTGTTATGACAGTTAACCTGTGGATAGACAGTAGATGTTATGACAGTTAACCTGTGGATAGACAGTAGATGTTATGACAGTTAACCTGTGGATAGACAGTAATGTTTATGACAGTTAACATCTACTTTCTATCAAATCAAATCACATTTATTTGTCACATACACATGGTTAGCAGATGTTAATGCAAGTGTAGCGAAATGTTTGTGCTTCTAGTTACGACACTGCAGTAATAACCAACGAGTAATCTAACCTAACAATTCCAAAACTTCTACCTTATACACACAAGTATAAAGGGATAAAGAATATTTACATAAAGTTATGTGAATGAGTGATGGTACAGAACGGCGTGGGCAAGATACAGTAGATGGTATCGAGTACAGTATATACATATGAGATGAGTAATGTAGGGTATGTAAACATTATATTAAGTAGCATTGTTTAAAGTGGCTAGGGATATATTTTACATTAATTTCCATCAATTCCCATTATTAAAGTGGCTGGAGTCAGTGTGTTGGTAGCAGCCACTCAATGTTAGTTGTGGCTGTTTAACTGTCTGATGGCCTTGAGATAGAAGCTGTTTTTTCAGTCTCTCGGTCCCTGCTTTGATGCACCTGTACTAACCTCGCCTTCTGGATGATAGCGGGGTGAACAGGCAGTGGCTCGGGTGGTTGTTGTCCTTGATGATCTTTATGGCCTTCCTGTGACATCGGGTGGTGTAGGTGTCCTGGAGGGCAGGTAGTTTTCCCCCGGTGATGCGTTGTGCAGACCTCACTACCCTCTGGAGAGCCTTACGGTTGTGGGCGGAGCAGTTGCCGTACCAGGCAGTGATACAGCCCGACAGGATGCTCTCGATTGTGCATCTGTAGAAGTCTGTATCTCAAAAACATTGTTTGGAATAATAACGTGGCAGGCTCTGTAACCATATCTTTACATTTCCTCCTCTCTCTCTTTCACTCTTCTTCCTATCCAGTCTTCCTCCTCTCCACTCTCTAACAGAAAACACTTGCTAGCTTCTGGCTGAGTTTTCCACAAGGTTCTCTCTAAAACTAGTGACAGCAAGTAGTTAGTAGAAGAAGAAGAGTGAATGAAGCTGCTATAGCGAGCAGCCCCCTCTGCTGGAGGAAACAAGCACAACGCGATTGAGACGTCAACCGGTAGGCTCTGCTGCCCGGTCTTTCTTGCCACGTAAAATATTATTTCACTTTGCAGACTGTTTTTAATACACTGTTAAAAACAGGGACGGCTCCAGCTGGGGACAGGCTACCAAAAACGGGGACTGTTCCCGGAAGACGGGGACATCTGGTCACCCTACTCAAGTCTCTCCTCCAACACCACTCATATTGTTGGCCACGTTCCAGGCTGACTACATTGAAGTCTCCTGCCAGATTTCACAACTCCTGGATTGGTGTTTAACATATCAGTTTACACACATCATATGATATACCAATTTGATGCCCATTTGTTGCTGCGTGCAACTCAAAAACAATCTAGTCGGCCTTGAACGAGACAGCGCTCTCCTCATTGTGGTTGATAGATTGAGAGGTCCCTCCCATCTCACAGACACAGTAAACAAATAACCCTGCTACTGCTCTCCCTCCCTCCCTCCCATCTCACTCAGACAGCCAGTTTCCTCTTCTCTCTTTGGTTAGCTTGCCTACTTGTTACTTTTTTTTATTTTATTATTTTTTTTACCTTTATTTAACAAGGCAAGTCAGTTAAGAACAAATTCTTATTTACAATGACGGCCTAGGAACAGTGGGTTAACTGCCTGTTCAGGGGCAGAATGACAGATTTGTACCTTGTCAGCTCGGGGGTTTGAACTTGCAACCTTCCGGTTGCTGGTCCAACGCTCTAACCACTAGGCTACCCTTTGGCCCCAAGTATATTTCAAAGCCATGTCTTAGTGTTACTATTGTGTTAAACTATATGTTAATATGTGGTATTGTGTGCAGATTGATGACAGAACAAATGTTTAGAATAAGGCTGTAACGCAACAAAATGTGGAAAAAGTGAAGGGGTCTGAAAATGTTCGTAATGCATTGTATATGTTCGTTGGTGGCCAGTCAAACTCTGGGAAGTTTCCCCTCGGTATAGATCTATGATCAGCAATCCCTCCCCCGATCCTAACCTTAACCATTTGTGGTGGAAATGCAAAACTGACTCAAGATCAGTGTCTAGGGTCAACTTCACCCTACACCACCAGTCACAGAGTGGGAGCCATTATGTGCTCTCCATTTGAAGGCTGGGGGTGCTGTAAACTCAGTCAGAATTTATGTAGTGTATCTGTCAATTAACAGGATCCCAATTTATTGGAGCACATCCAAAATTGGGACCCTGTGAATTCACAAATGCTTTATATAGCATGATATAAAGTCATATCATGTATTATATTATCACACTACAGATGGTGGGAGTCATATCATGTATTATATTATCACACTACAGATGGTGGGAGTCATATCATGTATTATATTATCACACTACAGATGGTGGGAGTCATATCATGTATTATATTATCACACTACAGATGTTGGGAGTCATATCATATAGTATATTATCACACTAAGGCTGGTGGGAGTCACGTGGTGGCCAGGGTTGTGCTAATTTCACTTCCCCTTCACTGTGGTTGACTGATAAAGAGTTTCACTACCTAAAGTCACACAGACACAGCACTTTGCAGGGAGAAGACACAGCTAGATGCACATTAGAGCTGAGGTTAGAAGTAAAAGTTACTGTATTTGATCACAAGTGTGTTAAGATGTCAGAGGGAGTCTATGAAATCTCAGATGGATTTGAAGAAGATGAGCCTGATGCAATGAAGAACAAATTATATGCCAACGTAAGAGCCTTTTAAACCCAGTCCACGAGAAGGAGTTGTTGCTTCAGGTAAGATTACCGCACACGCACACCACCATTAAACAGGTGAGATTACCATGCTAGTAATATAGCTTTGTAGCATTTTAGCTGTGTGATCACGCTCTCTCTCGGTGTCAGAGGAAGGCCATAAACATGTCAAAGACTCCAGCAACTCTAATCATAGACTGTTCTCTCTGCTACCGCATGGCAAGCAGTACCAGAGCGCCTAAGTCTAGGTCTAAGAGGCTTATAAACCAGTTTCTACCCCCAAGCCATAAGACTCCTGAACGTCTATTCAAACGGCTACCCAGACTATTGGCATTGCCCCCCGTTCTTTTACCCAACATGTACATATTACTTCAATTACCTCGACACCAGTGCTCCCACACACTGACTCTGTACCGGTAACCCCTGTTTATAGCCTCGCTATTGGTATTTTACTGCTGCTCTTTAATTATTTGTTACTTGTATTTCTTTTTTTAGTTTTTTCTTAAAACACCTGTTGGATACAGCGCATGTGACAAATACAATTTCATTTTATTTATTTGTCCCAATCGTGAATGATACAGTAAAACACATTACCAAATATCATACTTTAATAATGTGTGATTCAGTACATTTTCAGTGGTGGAAGAGACCCTCTGGAGTTGCTGCAGTGTGTCTGGGGCTGCTGTGTGTTCTCTTACTGGCTGGGATCATAGGCCTGTCTGTCTACTGTAAGTTTAGTATGTTGTCACTGAGACTTAAGTCGCCTACTTAATCATACTTAATCATCAAAGGTATGGTAGCTAAATGTTTGATGAACTTTTCCCTTTACAGATGGAGTCATTGGTGATCACGACTCAACAGAGAGAGACCAGCTACAGACCAGTTACAACATCCTGACTAAAGAGAGAGACCAGCTACAGAAAGAGAAAGATGATGTCATGTCAAAGTTATCTAATCTGAGTGAGTTCACCTAATAAATGATCATAACATCACATATCTAATATGCAGTGAACTTGTGTTTTGTATTCTACAATAATATGTGCAGAATAATAAGATGGGAATTCATGTTATTATCTTGTAGAACAAACCTGTCCAGAAGGCTGGCATACGTTTGAATCCAGTTGGTACTTCCTGTTTACTAAGGCTAAAACCTGGGAGGAGAGCAGACAGGAATGTGTGGAGAGAGGAGCAGACCTGGTGATCATAAACAGTGAAAAGGAACAGGTGAGAAGAGAGAGAGAGAGAGAGAGAGAGAGAGAGAGATGGCAGGGGGGGGGTTTATGATCAAACATCTCTTGGTCAGTAATGTATCTTCCAGTATTTAACACATATTGTCTATAGTAGTTGACAATATCAGTATCTTTCTCTCACCAACAGGAGTTTCTCTTCAACCTCAACAGTAGTTTTTGGATTGGTCTGACTGACTCTGTTACTGAGGGGACCTGGAAATGGGTGGTACGGAAACCCACTGACCACCCCAAGGTAAGGGACTACTGCTCTAATAACACTGACCACATCTCTCTTGGTTCTGAGAGAGCTTCCAGTCTAACTCTGTGTTGTTCATTCTCTTGGTTCTGAGAGAGCTTCCAGTCTAACTCCGTGTTGTTCATACTCTAGGTTCTGAGAGAGTGGTCAGTCTCACTCTGTTGTTTCTACTGCAGGTTCTGGGGGAGTGGACAGCCTAATGGTGATGAGTCGGAGGACTGTGCGTTGTTCTCTCACAGTTCACCAGACCAAGGAAAATGGCATGACTATCCGTGTTCATCTAACCATTACTGGGTCTGTGAGAAAATAGTTCTCTCTCACTGTTAGTTATGATGTTGATTGTCACTCTGAAAGTCATGATACCAGCTACAGGACTTCAGAAAGTATTCACAGCCTAGACTTTTTCCACATTTTGTTGTTTACACGCTGAATTTGTAAAATGATTAAATTGAGATTTTATTGCCACTGTCCTACACACAATAACTCATAATGTCAAAGTGGAAATATGTTTTTCATTTTTTTTTTTACAAATTAATAAAGATTGCTGAAATGTCTTGAGTCAAGAAGTATTCAACCCCTTTGTTATGGCATACCTAAATATGTTCAGGAGTAAAAATGTGCTTAACCTTGATACATAATAAGTTGCATAGGCTGACTCTGTGTGAAATACAAATCTACATTCTCTCCTCTAAATCTAAACAACAAATATTTGTCACATTTTTTCTCTCTTCCTCATTCTCTTAATTTTCTTCTTCCTCCTCTGTCTCTCTCTGACACTAAGGCTCCATTCTCCCATCTCCTCTACTCCCATCTCCTCTCCTCCCGTCTCCTCTCCTTCAGTTTCCTGTCTCCTCTCCTCCTCACCTGAGTTGAGAAACCCTGCATTATGATTACTGATTCTAACCATATTTTATTGATCTGTTTAGAGCTAGCTTCACATGATCGAGGATCATGATATCTACCCAAAATCCTAACCTTAGCCATTATGGTGAGGAATGTAAACTGACCTGAGATCTGTGTCTAGAGGCAACTTTATCCTGCTCTTTTAAGGCCCTGTGGTAAGAAGGAGTTGTCAAACATGCTTCAGCCTAGCTTAAACTAAAAGGCAATCAGGGACTTGAAAA
Source organism: Oncorhynchus mykiss (assembly GCF_013265735.2). Classification (NCBI taxonomy): domain Eukaryota; kingdom Metazoa; phylum Chordata; class Actinopteri; order Salmoniformes; family Salmonidae; genus Oncorhynchus; species Oncorhynchus mykiss. The sequence goes on along the minus strand of NC_048583.1, from coordinate 1,799 downwards.
TCCCCAAAATATTCCTTATCCCAGCGCACTTGAACTGTTTCAGCATAGATCGTAAAGATGTATTTAATTGATACAAACAGGCTTCTGTTTTCCCCATCTGGTAATTTTTTTCCCTATTCAGTGCACCACTGTTAACTCTCTCCTCTGTCTCTTCTCATACTCTACACCTATATTATCATTATTATTATTATACTCTACACCTATATATTTTTATTATTGTTATACTCTACACCTATATTATCATTATTAGTATTATTATACTCTACACCTATATTATCATTATTAGTATTATTATACTCTACACCTATATTTTATTAATATTATTATTATTATTATTATACTCTATTCCTATATTATTATTATACTATATTCCTATATATTATTATACTCTACACCTATATTTTATTATATTATTATTATTATTATTATACTCAATTCCTATATTATTATTATTATACTCTATTCCTATATTATTATTATTATTCTACTCTATTCCTATATTATATTATACTCTATTCCTATATTATTATTATTATTCTACTCTATTCCTATATTATTATTATACTCTATTCCTATATTATTATTATTATACTCTATTCCTATATTATTATTATACTCTACACCTATAATATTATTATTATACTCTATTCCTATAATATTATTATTATACTCTATTCCTATATTATTATTATTATACTCTATTCCTATATTATTATTATACTCTATTCCTATATTATTATTATACTCTACACCTATAATATTATTATTATACTCTATTCCTATATTATTATTATACTCTACACCTATATTATTATTATACTCAATTCCTATATTATTATTATTCTCTATTCCTATATTGTTATTATTATACTCTATTCCTATATAATTATTATTATACTCTACACCTATAATATTATTATTATACTCTATTTCTATATTATTATTATACTCTACACCTATAATATTATTATTATACTCCATTCCTATTATTATTATACTCTACACCTATAATATTATTATTATTATTATTATACTCTATTCCTATATTATTATTATTATTCTCTATTCCTATTTATTATTATTATATTCTCTATTCCTATATTATTATTATTATACTCCTATTCCTATTATTACTTATATTTTATACTCTATTCCTATATTATTATTATACTCTACACCTATATTATTATTATATTATTTATACTCTACAACCTATAAATATTATTATTATATCTCTATGTCCCTATTTTATTATTATTATTATTTCTCTATTCCTATATTATTATTACATTATTATTATCTCTACACCTATAATATTATATTCATTATACTCTTATATTCCTATATTATTATTATTATACTCTACACCTATATTATTATTATTATTATACTCTACCACTTATTATTTATTATACTCTATTCCTATATTATTATTATACTCTATTCCTATATTATTATTATTACTCTACAGATTATATTATTATTATTATATACTCTATTCCTATATTATTATTATACTCTACACCTATATTATTATTATACTCTATTCCTATATTATTATTATACTCTACACCTATATTATTATTATTATTCATATTATCTACACCTATATTATTATTATACTCTATTCTATATTATTATTATTACTCTACACCTATATTATTATTATACTCTACACCTATATTATTATTATTATACTTATATTCATATATTATTATTATACTCTACACCTATATTATTATTATACTCTATTCCTATATTATTATTATACTCTACACCTATATTATTATTATACTCTA